>NW_015390795.1:13117-62251 GCF_001527695.2 Protobothrops mucrosquamatus | reverse complement strand
GGCAGCACCAAGGACTCCACACATAACAACATAGTTTTACTACTCATGCTTCCGTCTTTTAAGTGAAAGATTAGCCCATTTTTGTTACCAGGAAACCTAGCATCGTATAAAAAAAAATGCAAATGACTTTAAAGTTTGATTAAATAAGCTTCAAATTATTCCTATTCTACTTTTAGAACCGCAGTTGAGGGACTAAATAACATTTGCATGGAATACTTTTAAACGTGGGCTTCCAACTTAAAGCGTCCGTTTGCGGAGTCTAAAATCGGAAGTCTTCCGCCCTCTAGTGGAAGAAGTTTCATCGGTCTGTAATTTGTAACGATACTACAGGTGAAGCTAGCATTTTCAATTAAATAAGTATATACCCCACAACAGCATTTAAAAACTTCCTTTGGAATATACCAGTTTAAAACAATATGTTTAAAAAGAGCATTAATTGAAATAGCTTAATTTTAGGGAGGTATAATCCAATTTGCTCTTACTCAGCGTTGAAATCTACTCCTATATATATATATTCGCATATTTGAAAGAAAAGTCAGAGTTTTACATTTAGTCTCTGCTTTTTAAGACTTACCTTTTGAATGTATCAAAAACACCAGAATCATCAAAGTTTATGGCTTCAGGGTGTCCACGAGGTAGACAGATGTCGCCAACGTGCATTTCGCAACATGGAATGCCATGCTGGACCACAGTCAAACTTGGATAAAAAGAAGACCAACCTGAACAAAATAGAAATGATTAAGAGAGATGCTACATGGCCTTCAGATCCAGAAATGTCCAAAACTAGCTTAGCCAAAAGGGAAGGAAGCAGCGGTGAAATGAGTTCGACCCGGCCTTGGAAATGGGAAAACGACGAACGGTTAATGGAAGAGAAATGTATTTATTTATTATTTATTTATAACCCATCTTTAATATTTGTAGAAATAATTCAAGGAGGCAAACATGTCCAGCACACCTTCCTCTTTCTTATTTTCCCCACAACAACAACCTTGTGAGGTGGGTTGGCCCAAGATCCGCCCACTGGTTTTCGCGGCTACGGCGGCACTTGAACTCAACGGTCTCCACTTTCCAATCTGCTATTTTAAGCCACTAGAAATGACCATTTTTTCCCCGAGAAACTGTGTGTAAAGCTGAAGAAAGAAACTCCAAAGTAATGATTTGATCTGGTGTCCGTTGGCTCGGGAAAAAAAAAAACCTCCGGGCAGACTTCCCAAATTCAGTTAATTCTAGGCCACGAAAACAAAGATTCAACTTAACAATGGTGTGATTAACTTGAGAATTGCACTGATTGATTTAACGGTTGCTGGAATTGGGTATGTCTAGTTTAATGAAGAGAAGGGCGAGGGGGGACGTGATAGCAGTCTTCCAGTATCTCAGGGGCTGCCCCAAAGAAGAGGGAGTCAAGCTATTCTCCAAAGCGCCTGAAGGCAGGATAAGTAGCAATGGATGGAAACTAACCAAAGAGAGAAGCAACCTGGAACTAAGGAGAAACTTCCTGACAGTTAGAACAATTAACCAGTGGAACTGCTTGCCTCCAGAAGCGGTGAATGCTCCAACACTGGAAGTTTTTAAGAAGAGACTGGACAGCCACTTGTCCGAAATGGTATAGGGTTTCCTGCCTGAGCAGGGGGTTGGACTGGATGACCTCCTAGGTCCCTTCGAACTTTATTATTATTATTATTATTATTATTATTATTATTATTATTATTATTAAACTACTGTGACAAGAAAAATCATAAATTGGGGCAAAATTCACTTAACAACTGTCTCGCTTAGCGACAGAAATTTCGGCCTCAATTGGGATGGTAATTCAAGGACTACCTGTATAGGAATGTTCTTTTTTTTTTTTTCTCCCCATCCATCGTGGATGAAAAACCGGAACATTTTCTTACCTTTATTTTTAACATAGAAGGGGTGAGCTAGTCTGCACTCCACAGTGAGTAAATCCTCGGCTGCTGTGCCCGGGTCAAAAGTCAACTTGAGCACTGACTCGCCAAACGAAATGCTCTCTTCGTGCGAGATCAGCTTCAATCCATCAGCGGCGTAGCCCTGCGGAAACACAACCGTTAGCCGAGAGCCGCGTCGCAGAACCTCTCTCCCATCTGAGCCACTTCCTTGTTTCTAGGAAATTAAAGGCTTCAATCATTAGGATGTTTTTAAGGCAGTGTTTCTCAACCTTGACAATTTTAAGGCACGTGGACTTCAACTCCCAGAATTCCACAGCCACCAATGAGAAACACTGTTTTAAGGTGACTGCACTGCTTGCTGTATCAACCACGAGTTGCTACAAACTACACTGAGTACAAATGAATCAGCACTTTAGGAAACAGACATATATATCAGTGGAGGTTGTGAGTGGATGCAGGATCTCTAGGGCTGGTATCAGTGAAATGGAAGGAAAGAACACAGTGGAGGTTGTGAGTGGATGCAGGATCCCTAGGACTGGACTTCACCGAAGGGAAAGTGGGGGTAGTCACGATAAACATCAAAGGGGTGGAGATGGAATGGCCCCCAAGGATTGTGAAAGGGTGAATCAGCCCAAGGACGGGAGGCGCGTTCCAGCCTGGGAAAGCAGAGGACGCCCACCTGAGATATGGACACAAAAAAGGGGGGAGGAGGGTGGCAACACACATGGAGGTAAAGGAGGTAAGGAAGAATTAACTCAGTTTGCAGATGAGGCCAGGATTGGCCGGCCGGGACCTGTCACGAGATCTAGGAGCCGTGCGCGGACATGACTGTTATTTATAAGCAAGCTCTCCCAGTATCCTGATTATACCCTGACGATGATGGCAGTTTTAGGCCATCGAAAGTACAGCCATGTGATTGACTGCTCATCTGCTGGTGCTGGGGAAATTGCGACACTCCGGGGTGAGTAAGCAAGCAGCAATCTCCCTATCATGTCACAATGCTATTCTCAGTCATTTCTCTGTGATGGGAGTTACTTCACTGCATTTAGTGGATCTGCATAAATGCTTTCTCCCTTTGCATACATGCTTCCCGGTTGCAGGAATTGGGTTTGGCCAGTCTAGAGGAAAGAAGGACTAGGGGGGACATGATAGCGGTGTTCCGGTATTTGAGGGGCTGCCGCAAAGAAGAGGAGGGGGGTCAACTTATTTTCCACAGCTCCAGAAGGCAAGACAAGAAACGATGGATGGAAATTAATCAAGGAGAGAAGCAACTTGGAATTAAGGAGAAATTTCCTAATAGGGAGGACAATTAACCAGAAGTCACCAGAAGTCGTGGGTGCTTCATCACTGGAAGTTTTTAAGAAGAGACTGGACAGCCACTTGTCACAAATGGTATGGGGTCTCCTGCTTGAGCAGGGGGTTGGACTAGAAGACCTCCAAGGTCCCTTCCAGCAATATTCTGATCGATTTTCCTCTCTTATAAATTGCAATAAGAAAAAAAAAAACCTCAGAACTTACTTTATAAGCACCCACTGAATCATCAGCTTCTTTTCTGCAGCTGGCCAATCCAGCAAAATCTTCAACATCTATCCATTCTTTATTGCGTCCTTTGTGGAAGCATAAACGCGTTCCTAATTATTTTTTTTTTAGAAAAAAAGAAAATAATTCAGTGTAATTGTAAAGATAAACCTGAGTATTAAAACCCAGTCATATAACGGGAGTGTATTTTACCTTTAAGGAAACAGTGCCAAACAGTTGGAGGCCAAGAGTGGCACCATCCCAGATCATCATCGTCTGACAATGATGACATACAGAAAATGCCAGACTCTGATTCACTGTTTGTCTGTTGAAAAAAAATAAAACCAGTTTGCACGTATAGATTTCTGTTGTCTGTGTCTGTTCACACAAATGGTTGATTCAAGGGACTCAGCAAACTTTCTGGAGTTGTTTTTTAACTTAACCATTTCCGTGCCTTTCCTGCGTATTCCTAAATTCTATATATTTTTTAATTATGCTTGGTAGCCCTCCTACATTCCTTATCTAAGCACGTAGCATAATAATTCCTAGTCCTATCAATGTATTTTCTTTGTTTTCTTTTTGTTTTATTGTTCTTATTATTTTTTACTTTTGCTGTGTTTAAACATCCTTTTTATTTATTTAGTAGCCCTATGTGAGATAGGTGCCAAATGATAATTATTGTTGTTATTATTATTAACAATAACAATAATTATTTGGTACCTATCTCACCATAGGGCTACTAAATAAATAAATTAACTATAATCATAATAATAGTAATAATGATGATGTTGGTTGATTTTTTTCTCTTTAAAATCTAATCCTTTGAGGTATATTTCACCCCAATGAACAAGCAGTTGGAAGTGGAATATGAATCCAATAAATAGAAATGTATCTTTCCATCCTCTTACGATTAACTTCAGACCGCAGTCCGACAAGCCTACTATGATTAATCTGACATGACAAAGCCAGGGACCCTTCCAATGACAGCTCATGCTTTCCAGTAAGTCCCAGTATGTTTTGCTTGGCCTAGCATCAAGTGACAAGCTGTGTGTTGATTGAGGACCTGGGAAATGAATGAGGCAATCTTCCATCTGCTTTGTTGTTTTGTTCTGTGCAACATCTCTGCTTTTTGTCTCTGGAGATTCTCCGTCATCCACGTCATGCTTGTCCCAAAGGTACTTTTTTTTTTTTTTTTCAAAAGGCCACTGGACTTTCTTGGTTTTTCTTTGAAGATGTTTTGCTCCCCATAGTTGACCCCAATCCAAGTTTAAAGGGGGGCTTGCCAGACATGACTTTTGCTAATTGGTTTCTAATTCATCGGAGTTGTCCATTACAACACGAGATCTATTCCCTATAGGTGCTAAATAAATAAAGCTGTGAAGGAGTAACATACAAAGTCATGCTTTATAAGGGTTCTTTTTTTTTAAAAAAAATATATGTTTCTGATCTTCAGCAACTTCAACACACAGAATTTACCCTTTCGTGTCTGATTGGCGTTTCTTCCACGTGATGCTTGGGAAAAACTGTCTCGCTCGGAGAGGATTCTGGCGGCGGGCGTGCATAGGAATGTAAACTTTTGCTTGTAGCTAGTAAGTGAACGGGAGATGATCTAAGAAAGGATGATAAAACAATGCGTAAACGGTTGCTGATCAAGGAAGGAAAGAAGATAAACAAAGAACAACAGGTTAGCAATTCTGTCACACTGTGAAAACTCCTTTGGTTATTCCTTGAACATTGTAACCCACACCGGTGGTTCTGAAACGAGTTAATTCCGAGTATCCAGGCTTATTTCTGAGCAACAGAAAATTTCTATAGAGGGTTACTTTTATCCGCAAATATTTGCTCAAATTTTAAATCGTTATTACCGTTTCTTTCCATACGGTTTCAAAAAAGACAAGAACCTGGCAGAGCAAAATAGCTAATTATTCCATTAATTCATGAAAATTACTTCTCTACTAAGCATCCCATCATGGAATCCTTGGTGTTCTCTGAGCTTCGTTGTTTCCTTGCAGGCACTTCCGTTGCCCAACTAATTAACCTCCAGTAGCAACAAGTGCAGAAGATGTTATAACTTAACCTGGTCCGGTGACGAAGCGTCTGCAAGAAAACAGCCAAGCTCAAAGAACACCGAGGACTCCACAGCTGGAGATATAGTCTTCTCCTGGAACACCCCATTATCCCACAGTGCTGGGCTGCATTAACAGAGGGATAGAATCAAGATCACGTGAGGTGTTAATACCACTTTACAAGGCCTTGGTAAGGCCACACTTGGAATACTGCATCCAGTTTTGGTCACCAGGATGTAAAAAAGATGTTGAGACTCTAGAAAGAGTGCAGAGAAGAGCAACAAAGATGATCAGGGGACTGGAGGCTAAAGCATATAAGGAACAGTTGCTGGAATTGGGTATGTCTCGTTTAATGAAGAGAAGGACGAGGAGGGACATGATAGCAGTCTTCCAATATCTCAGGGGCTGCCCCAAAGAAGAGGGAGTCAAGCTATTCTCCAAAGCGCCTGAAGGCAGGACAAGAAGCAACGGATGGAAACTCATCAAGGAGAGAAGCAACCTAGAACTAAGGAGAAACTTCCTGACAGAACAATTAACCAGTGGAACAACCTGCCTCCAGAAGTGGTGAATGCGCCAACACTGGAAGTTTTTAAGAAGAGACTGGACAGTCATTTGTCCGACATAGTGTAGGGTTTCCTGCCTGAGCAGGGGGTTGGACTAGATGACCTCCAATAATAATAATAATAATAATAATAATTCTTCTTCTTCTTCTTCTTCTTCTTCTTCTTCTTCTTATTATTATTATTATTATTATTATTATTATTATTATTATTATTATTATTATTATTATTATCTCGAGACCAAATATTTTAATCAACGCTGCTATTTACAGAGAAGAGTTGGCGCTCCTTTTAGGAAAAGCTAGCTACGTATCGCTACGTTCCCAGAAAATAATGAACAGATCCATCTCATCAATGAGGTACTTTTAGTTCAGCAAAGAACAGCGAGAACAGATTGCAGAATTGTTTCTCTAGTTTGCTCGTGGGGTTTTTTTTTACGTTTTTTTTTTTTGCACCGGTTTGATAAAAGAATCCTGGAGGGATTTCAAAGCATGCATACATGCAGTCACGACAGAAGCCTAGGACTGAAAATCAGGCTTGTCAGATGCTATGTTTTTCCTATCCTGCTCTGTGGAGTAGAGAGTTGGTCTCTGACAGAAGGCCACCTGAAGAGACTAGAAGCATTTGAAATGTGGATTTACAGATGGCGGCTGTTACGTAGAAGCTGGGTTGACAAGATCAGAAATGAGGAGGGGATAAGCCGCCTGGGAAAGCCGAGGGAAATCATCAAAACAATTAAAAAAATGAAAGTTAGAATATTTCGGACATGTGATGCGCCACCCAGAAAAAATACGGCATACTCCGTTTAATCCTCCAGGGAAAGATTGAAGACAAACAAGATCCAGGCAGAAGAAGAAGATCATGGCTTCAAAATCTAAGGGACTGGTTTGGACAAAACTCAGCAGCACTTTTTCGTGCGGCTGCTAATAAAAACAGGATCGCCAACATGATCGCCAACGTCCGATAACGGATATGGCACAAGAAGAAGATACTTATTTATGTGTGGCTTTAGGTGCACTTTTTTTGGGATCTTACTTTCTCTCAAACCAGGACGGCAATCTTTAGTTTTTCATATGTGGATCCCCCGTTCTGAGAGTTATAATTTGATAACGCATTATACAATTTCCTTCTTTTAATGCTTTCACAGCTGATTTAGTGATTCCGTTGCACTAAATCATGTATTTTCAGCAAGTTAAGTAAGAATATTATTTTGAAAAAGGAAAGCTGTTCATCCAGTTGCCGGGCTACCAGCGCCTTCGTTCTAGTGCCCTTTGAGTGACAGCAGAAAAAGGTTTCTAAGATATACCGATTTGATTGACTGTCTTACCCGTCATGCACTACTGCAGAGAGAGGGAGGGCCCTGCAAGATCTCAGTAGTTATCAGCTCTGCAAGTTAGATGTGTGGACTCAAGTACCCCTGTCATTGTGTTTATAGTGTGATTAGAAACAGGGCAGCTCCAGAATTACGTACAGGTATTCTATATCCTCAACTTACAACCACAATTGAGCCCAAAATTTCTCTTGCTAAGCGAGGTAGGTAAGCAAGGTGAATTTTGCCCTGTTTTGCGACCAGTTGTTAAGTGAATCACCGCAGTTGTTAAGTTAGTAACACGGTGGTTAAGTGAATCTGGCTTCCCCCGTTGATTTTGCTTGTCAGAAGGTCCCAAAAGGGGGTCACGTGACACACACCCCGCGACACGGCGACCGTTATAAACATGAGCCAGTTGCCAAGCAGCCGAATCCCACGGGGACGCAAGTGTGAAAAACGGTTATAAGTCCCTGTTTTCAGTGTCGCTGCACCTTCCAACGGTCCCTAAATGAACGGTTGTAAGACGAGGACTCCCTCTATCTGCGTAATGGCACTCCGTTACACTCCATTACACTCGGCACACTAAATCAAAGTCAGAATACCAGTGATGTACGAATCTCCAACTGGAATGAAGAAAATAATAAAACCGCCAGCTCCGCCCTCGCAGATACCTACATGCCTACGTAATACTCTCCACCTTTTAATGCAGTGGTTCTCAACCTTTTTAATGCCGTCACCCCAACCGGTCGTAAGTCGAGGACTAAACTGGTCGTAAGTCGAGGACTAAACCGGTCGTAAGTCGAGGACTAAACCGGTCGTAAGTCGAGGACTTTCCCTGCCCGGGAGTGCCGCGCATGCGTGGTTCCGCCCCCTGCGCCTGCCGAGGTGTAGCTGGCAAGCGGCAGAGACGGAGCAGGCCGACCACCAGCTGGCCCAGCCCAAGGGAGGTAAGGCACCCGCCGGAAAAGGGGAAAAAATAGTGGGCAAAAAAAATGGTGGACAAAAAAAATGGCGGACAGCCTTGCTTGGCAACCCCCGTGAAATGGCCGATCGACCCCAAATGGGGTCCCGACCCACAGGTTGAGAACCACTGTTTTAATGCAAAACAGGTCTAGCCGATCGTAGAGAACAACGGTAACAATAATACCCCGTACGTGTTATAAAACGAGCACTGCATGAGAGGACTCTGCGGGCTAGTGGCTATGTTTGCCAGCTCCGTCAGCCAGTTCACTCCGTCCTCCCGCGGGGAAGCGCTTTCTGGGCTGCTGCCTGAGGTGTGCTGGTTCCAAGAAGGCCTTGTGTATTCCTGATGTGAGACATTAGCGCTCAGCTGGAAGAGGGCGTGTGGGGTAGAGTCGCTGTGAACCGCCTGCAATTCAGGAAGATCATCTGCCAATGGAAACAAGACAGGGTCAAATCCATTCCTACAAACAGCCATGGCATTTAGGCTTATGTACCTGACAGCGAGAACAATTAACCAGTGGGAGGACTTGCCTCCAGAGGTTGTGGGTGCTCCAACTCTGGAGGTTTTCAAGAAGAGACTGGACAACCGTTGGTCTCAAATGGCGTAGGGTATTCTGCTTGAGCAGGGGGCTGGACTAGAAGACCTCCAAGGTCCCTTTCAACCCTGTTATTCTGTGCTTTGCAGCCCTCTCTAAGCAGTTTACAGAGTCAGCCTATTTGCCCCCAACAATCTGGGTCCTCATTTGACCAACCCGGGAAGGCTGGAAGGCTGAGTCAGCTCTGAGCCCCATCAGGATCAAACTCCAACCTGCGGGCAGAGTTTGCCTGCAATTTTGCACTTTAACCGCTGTGCCACTTAATCAAACTAGCCCAACGTAAGAATAAGATCCACCTCCTTCCTTAACCCTAGAAAAAAATATTGTCTAGGGTTAGGTCTTTTGAATGACTATGCTAACCTATTACTCAATTTCAGAAAAAGATTGGGGTGTCTTGTCCAGAAACCCAANCTTCTTCTTCTTCTTCTTCTTCTTCTTCTTCTTCTTCTTCCTCCTCCTCCTCCTCCTCCTCCTCCTCCTCCTCCTCCTCCTCCTCCTCCTCATTATTATTATTATTATTATTACTATTATTATTACTATTATTATTATTATTATTATTATTATTATTATTATTATTATTATCTCGAGACCAAATATTTTAGTCAACGCTGCTATTTACAGAAGAGCGTTGGCGCTCCTTTTAGGAAAAGCTAGCTACGTATCGCTTCTAGGTTCCCAGAAAATAATGAACAGATCCATCTCATCAATGAGGTACTTTTAGTTCAGCAAAGAACAGCGAGAACAGATTGCAGAATTGTTTCTCTAGTTTGCTCGTGGGTTTTTTTTTTACGTTTTTTTTTTTTGCACCGGTTTGATAAAAGAATCCTGGAGGGATTTCAAAGCATGCATACATGCAGTCACGACAGAAGCCTAAGGCTGAAAATCAGGCTTGTCAGATGCTATGTTTCTCCTATCCTGCTCTATGGAGCAGAGAGTTGGTCTCTGACAGAAGGCCACCTGAAGAGACTAGAAGCATCTGAAATGTGGATTTACAGATGGCGGCTGTTACGTAGAAGCTGGGTTGACAAGATCAGAAATGAGGAGGGGATCAGCCGCCTGGGAAAGCCGAGGGAAATCATCAAAACAATTAAAAAACGAAAGTTAGAATATTTCAGACAGGTGATGCGACACCCAGAAAAAATACAGCCTACTCCATTTAATTCTCCAGGGAAAGATGGAAGGCCAACGAGGTCCAGGCAGAAGAAGAACATCGTGGCTTCAAAATCTAAAGAACTGGTTTGGACAAAACTCAGCAGCACTTTTTCGTGCGGCTGCTGATAAAAACAGGATCGCCAACATGATCGCCAACGTCCGATAACGGATATGGCACAAGAAGAAGAAGATACTATTTATGTGTGGCTTTAGGTGCACTTTTTTTGGATCTTATTTTCTCTCAAACCAGGACGGCAATCTTTAGTTTTTCATATGTGGATCCCCCGTTCTGAGAGTTATAATTTGATGACGTGTTATACAATTTCCTTCTTTTAATGCTTTCACAGCCGATTTAGGGGTTCCGTTGCACTAAATCATGTATTTTCAGCAAGTTAAGTAAGAATATTTTTTTGAAAAAGGAAAGCTATTCATCCAGTTGCCGGGCTACTAGCGCCTAGTGCCCTTTGAGTGACAGCAGAAAAAGGTTTCTAAGATATACCGACTTGATTGACTACTGCAGAGAGAGGAAGGGTCCTGCAAGTAAGTTCTCAGTAGCCCTCAGTAGTTATCAGCTCTGCAAGTTAGATGTGTGGACTCAAGTACCCCTGTCATTGTGTTTATAGTGTGATTAGAAACAGGGCAGCTCCAGAATTACGTACAGGTATTCTATGTCCTCACCTTACAGCCACAATTGAGCCCAAAACTTCTGTTGCTAAGCGAGGTAGGTAAGCAAGGTGAATTTTGCCCCGTTTTGCGACCTCTCTTGCCACAGTTGTTAAGGGAATCACCGCAGTTGTTAAAGTTAGTAACATGGTGGTTAAGTGAATCTGGCTTCCCCCATTGATTTTGCTTGTCAGAAGGTCCCAAAAGGGGGGTCACATGACCCCCCCGGGGCACGGCGACCGTTGTAAACATGAGCCAGTTGCCAAGCGGCCGAATCCCACGGGGATGCAAGTGTGAAAAACGGTTATAAGTCCCTGTTTTCAGTGTCGCTGCACCTTCCAACGGTCCCTAAATGAACGGTTGTAAGACGAGGACTCCCTCTATCTGCGTAATGGCACTCCGTTACACTCCATTACACTCTGCACACTAAATCAAAGTCAGAATACCAGTGACGTACGAATCTCCAACTGGAATGAAGAAAATAAAGCCGCCACCTCCGCCCTCGCAGACCTACATGCCTACGTAATACTCTCCACCTTTTAATGCAAAACAGGTCTAGCCGATCGTAGAGAACAACGGTAACAATAATACCCCGTACGTGTTATAAAACGAGCACTGCATGAGAGGACTCTGTGGGCTAGTGGCTATGTTTGCCAGCTCCGTCAGCCAGTTCACTCCGTCCTCGCGCGGGGAAGCGCTTTCTGGGCTGCTGCCTGAGGTGTGCTGGTTCCAAGAAGGCCTTGTGTATTCCTGATGTGAGACATTAGCGCTCAGCTGGAAGAGGGCGTGTGGGGTAGAGTCGCTGTGAACCGCCTGCAATTCAGGAAGGTCATCTGCCAATGGAAACAAGACAGGGTCAAATCCATTCCTACAAACAGCCACGGCATTTAGGCTTATGTACCTGACAGCGAGAACAATTAACCAGTGGGAGGACTTGACTCCAGAGGTTGTGGGTGCTCCAACTCTGGAGGTTTTCAAGAAGAGACTGGACAACCGTCGGTCTCAAATGGTGTAGGGTATTCTGCTTGAGCAGGGGGTTGGACTAGAAGACCTCCAAGGTCCCTTTCAACCCTGTTATTCTGTGCTTTGCAGCCCTCTCTAAGCAGTTTACAGAGTCAGCCTATTTGCCCCCAACAATCTGGGTCCTCATTTGACCAACCCGGGAAGGATGGAAGACTGAGTCAGCTCTGAGCCCCATCAGGATCAAACTCCAGCCTGCGGGCAGAGTTTGCCTGCAATTTTGCACTTTAACCGCTGTGCCACTTAATCAAACTAGCCCAACGTAAGAATAAGATCCACCTCCTTCCTTAACCCTAGAAAAAAATATTGTCTAGGGTTAGGTCTTTTGAATGACTATGCTAACCTATTACTCAATTTCAGAAAAAGATTGGGGTGTCTTGTCCAGAAACCCAAACTCTCTTTCTTCTTACATAAGGCCAGTGTAAAGGAAGGGATCGACATATAAATTCAAGACAATCTGGACTGTATTCTAAAATAGAAGAATCCAAAGTAAGCTACTTGGGAGAAAGAAAAGCTGGGAAGAAAGAAGGGCGGTGTAAACCTTTCGGAGAAATATAACAGCAGAGGCTAAATATTTCACATTCAGTTAACAGCATACAACAGATATTTCATGTTTACCTCGGACTTGAGAATTAAAAAGAACAATTTTTATTCTTAGTTTCCCTCCTTCATGAAAACTGCCTAAAATTCTCAAGTAAACAGCTTCTCGTTTGAATTTACAACGCTAAACAGCTAAAAACAAAATTTTGCACGCTACCTCAATGTCACAAAGCAGCCCATCTCTCTTTGTTTAGACAAGTTGTCTCAACTGAGTCAAAGTGAGACTTGATAGGGAAGGGTTTTTTAAAAAAGAAAATTAAATTAATTGGAGTGTTTTGGCCTGCTAATCTCTGGAGTTTTGATGATCCAGTTTGAATAATCTGATTGGAATATTTCATTGCGTGACGTGTCACGTCGTGTCCTCCAGCATTTTCAAAAGTCATGTGAAGATGCCACAAAAGCAGAAAATTACAGAAGATGTGGAAAATAGCCACAAAATGTGATAATAGTCAGGCTCCAGTGTACCTATTTTAATTGCCTGAAGTATTTTAGTTGTCAATAATGAGTTTGGAACGAAAGGTTGAGGTGACCTATAATTTAGCTGAAAAAAATAGATATTTTTTTGTCTGGGCTATTAATATAGCACCAAACCACTCAGGCAGTTTTTTTTAACATAGTCACATTATCAGAATATGATATAATTTTGTCCACTTCAGGAACTATAGGGATGAAACTATGGTTGATTTTTCAATTGCCCGTTCCCACCTATCCTGAGTGAAAGAAGCTGTCATACAATGTTTGGATGAGATTGCAAACTAAAAATAAGCTACTGAAACTAATTCAAATATGGTTAATTCAGTTAGAGGGGGGCTTTAATCTGAGTGTGCCCATTGGTGTTTTTTTTTTAAAGAGGACTAGGAAATTAGATCTCTGAAACTAAAACATTGGTGCAGGTTTTCTCTTTCAAAAAGAGACTTTTGAAAGCCAAAGTGAAATTTGGCGCTGGATTCCACAGTGCAAAAAAATAAATAAATCACTTAGTACAAAGATCTCCAAACTTGGCAACTTTTAAGCCTTGTGGACTACAACTCCCAGAATCCCTCAGCCAGCCAGGCTGGGAGTTGAAGTTCCACAAGTCTTAAAAGTTGCCAAGTTCGGAAACGCCTTGCTTAGAATGTGTAGGGAAAGGTAATGTTTAACTTTTAATTTATGAAACTCGGAAACCATGAAAATTATGAACACGTGAAGACGTCACGTCTTCTTCATATGGATCTCAAGCCCTTGGAACTTTGTGAACTTTTGCATCCAGATTTCTTGACAGGACTGCAAAACTGGTTTGCTGCCGTTCGTTTCCGGGAAGTTATTCTGTTTGTTTTTATTAATCCCTGGTTCTTTTCCACCAAGCTTCGGCCAGGACAATGATCTTGATTATAAAACTATGATGGCTCTAGCCATCATCTTAAACTCGATATATTTTTTATCTCTGGACTAGGAATACAAAATGGGAGGTCTCCGGGGTATGCAAGGACTTCGGTTCACGAGCGGCCCGGGGGGGGGCGGGCGGGATGGGGGTCTGTCAGGCCCCCCATTTCCCAAACTTCCAACAACCTCGGTGCTGCGTTCTCTACCTGCTCTTTCCCACGTATTAATCCTCCAGATTGCCTTTCCATTCCATATGATTCAGTTCTTCTATCTTCTCTGCTTTCTCTGTAGTACTGTGGGGTCTGGAGGTATCACTGCTTCAGGCAGGAAGCCGGTGCAGAGAGTGGTGAGGACGGCAGAAAAAAATTAGTGGGAGTTCACTCCTATCCACTCCCTGGCAGATATACGCGGTGCTTGAACAGGGTCCGCAGGATTGTCTGGGACGCTAAGACATTTTCGCGACCCGTTTTCCTCGTTCCCTTCTGGGAGGAGGGGGCTTCGTGGTATCCGAAGCGGAACCTCCAGATTCAGTCACGGCTTTTGTTCACTGGGAAGGAAGGTCGTAAAATGGGGCAAAACTCACTTTACAAAGGTCTCACTTAACAACAGAAATCTTGGGCTCAGTTGTGGTTGTCGGACGAGGGCTACCTGTGTCGGTTTTTAAAGGAGCTGTCCTTTCAAACGCAAGAATCTTGAACGGGGGCTTACCGAGTTCCATATGTTCGTCAGAAGATGCGTATCCAGGAGAAGACGGAATATTCTCGTTACATTTCAGCAGGTCCAGCGCCTCGTTCATTCCTCGTTCGTTCATTCTCTTGTCCACCACCAGCAGGACTTTCTGCACCGTACTAGGCATCTGGTTTGTCTTCACTTCCCAAACCATTGTCGGGTGCTTCAAATTATCTGACTGAAGCAAAAAGTATTCACAGAGTTAGCTGAAGTATTCAGCAACAATTCACCCCGACCTATTTGCCATTTTAAGAACTCTGAGGGGGAAAAAAAAAATGCAAGGCTAAGCAGCAATGGAAACTCTGGGATGAAAAAAAAAAATCTGGGAAAGGCCACAGCTGGCGATGATTTCAACATAAACATACAGCAATGTTGTGTTGTACGTCACTTTTAAGTCTTTTTTTTTTTCCTCTAGAAAAGTTACGGGCAACCGGTGGGAGCAACAATAAAAATGGATTTGCGCAGTATTTTAATTGAGGACCGATGGCCTCTTGTGAGGCTAATAATAAACAAGTAATAGTTAATTCTTATTCTATCGGTAAGATTTATTATAAAGTCACACAGCAAAAAAACCAAACAAACAAATCTGGTCCACATTCAAGGAAGTAAAGTGACCTTTTGGAAAATTTGTCTTCATAAGATTCTTGATTTGTTATAGCACACTGTACATTAGTGCAGGCATGTCAAATGTATAAAATGGCGGGAAAGAGACTTAAAGCATTATTGCACTCCTTCCTCTAGAAAGTATGCCAGCTGAGACATTCATTTAATTATTTTTCCTATACTTCGTATTTTGTGTTTTTAATCATTTACTTTAACAGTTTAGTTTAGTTTGGAAATCCTAAAACATTCAATGCACCCCATGATAAAGACAATAACCAGAAACATCACGTATGGGAAGATGGGACAATATAAAATAAACAGAATATTTTCAAAGAGGTGACACTTTGCTAAACCTGCTATGTAAAATGCTCTGTTTCCCACTGTTTAGAAGCCAAATATATGACTGTTACATAAGCAAGTCCCAGGTGATTTTAAGCAGCTGCAAGTACTGTAGTAAACTTTTAATTCAAGTAAAAATGGCCAGATTCTTTAATAACATCACACAGACATGTAAACCAAAGTACTGCAGTATCCTAAGCTGCCATGCATGGTTTGCTTATGGCCTATGAACTTATCAGAGTCTGCCATATGCCCAAAGTTCCAAGCAACTTAATAATTAGCAAAGCATGCTAGAAAAGCAATATACAGATACATGCTGATGTATCTAAAAACAAATCATTTCTCACAGGTGATCTATCCCCAAATTTATTCAATAGAATAAACAACAGACCATCTCATCCAAGGGAGGCACCAGTCTGACAATCCAAGGTGACAATTTACTAGCTCCAGATTAGGTATGCTTCTTTTCCAAATGAGATTCAAATGAATGATTTGTATTAACGTCGATGTCTTTAATACTTAAGATCCTCGGCACATCTATTTACAAATAAACAAACAGCTTTCCTAAAGTTTGACCTACAAACATTTAACAGTGCATTAAAAAAAAATACAGAAAGAGAATCCACATTCTGTCTCTACAGCTACTTTTTGACTACATTTTGCTCTTCTGATTTTATTTTTATGGTAACTGAGTGGCATTCTTGTCAAGCGCTGAATGGCCACTGATATTCTTTGAACTAATTATCTTTTACTTATGCTCCTCTTCCCAGTTTGGTGCATTTTAACTTTGTATTCTTGTAAGACCTTTGTTTTTACATCTGCTGGCTTTTGGGAAAGGGAGAATGAGTTATTAACATGGGACTGCATCCAAACATCATTCTCATGTTAGGCCATTCTTCTCTGAGTCATCCTCAATTTCTGATCACTTTTTTTTAGATTTTTATCCTGCTTTTTTTTTCATATACAGCTCAACACAGCAAACATACCAATACTTCTTCTTCTTCCTATTTTACCCATAACAAAAACCCCAACGAGTTGAATTGGGCAGAGAGTGGCTGGCCCAAAGTCATCCAGCCAGTTTTTCATGCCTAAGGCAGGACTAGAACTCACAGTCTCCTAGTTTGTAGGCCAACATCTTAACCACTACTGTACACCAAACTGGCTCTTCATAAGACTTCACAGAAATATCCACGTACAGTAATCTTCTTGAGAGCAGTATGAAGTGGCTTTCTTTTCTTTTTTTAAAAAAAATCTTTCTCTAGCCTACAGCCTTGGCGTGCCCTGTGGTCTTCCATCCAGAGTCTTCACAATGCTTTGTTTTTGCAGCTAGCCAGGTATTAACCACTTGCTCAAAGGTATCTCTCAAAATTGCCATCATGCAAATTTTGCATCTATCCAAAGTCAAGCATCCCAAATATTTCTCCTGCAGACTCTGGGGTGGGGCAACATTATGCCTTGGTTCTTGACATTTCATTCCCTGGTAATGGCTTTTTATTCATTTTAATATACTGTGTGTCACCCAGACTCTCTTGAATGACCGAGGCAACTGATAAATGGAGGGTCTTTGGCGCTGAGCTTGGTGGTTTTCTTGTAGGCATTTCATTACCCAACTAGTTAACATCATCAGTGTACAATGGAGTAAGGTTTGATGTTATTTTTATATATAGTAGCTTGACTATCAGCGCTGGTGGGAGCATACTTGGTAGTTCCTTGTTTAGGCTGTTGTTTACTGTTAGCTTGTTTGGGTTGGTAGTTCCTTGATTGGGGTATTGTTTACTTCTTGATTGTTGGTCTGGTGTTCATTTTGGTTTTACCCTCTGCTCATAGGGCTGTTGATTGCTAGTGAGGAGGTAATGAAAATCAAAAAGGGTGAAGAAATAATTGCTACCTTAAGCCAGCAATTCTTCAAGATTCTGATGACAGAGTTGGAACGTTCCTGTCTTTGAATCCAACTCCCCACTCTGTATCATTTCAGACAAATGGCTGTCCAATCTCTTCTGAAAAACCTCCAGTGATGGAGCACCCACAGCTTCTGGAGGCCACTCTTTCCGCTGACTGATTGTTCTGTCAGGAATATGTCAATGAAGACTCAAATCATATCCAGGCAGTATATTAACTGTCAGGAAATTTCTCCTTTCATCCCAGGTTGCTTCTCTCCTTGATTAGTTTCCATCCGTTGCTTCTCGTCCTGCCCTCAGGTGGCTTTGGAGAATAGCTTGACTCCCTCTTCTTTGGGGCAGCCCCTTTGTGACATAATGTATGTCTTTAAAAGCAAAACTTATTCATCCTGGTCACTTGCTACAGATTCAGAAATAAGGTTGGGGGGGGAGGCGAGCAACACCCCCAGAGGGAAAAGAGGGAGGGGCAGGCCCCCTCGCCCCAATGCTGCAGAGCAGCTGTTAGGCCAGGGATCTTCCAACTTGGCCCTTTTATGACTTGTGGACTTCAACTCCCAGAATTCCTCAGCCAGGCAAGCTGGCTGAGGAATTCTGGGAGTTGAAGTCCACAAGTCATAAAAGGGCCAAGTTTGAAGGCCCCTCCCAGAATTCCTCAGCCAGGCAAGCTGGCTGAGGAATTCTGGGAGTTGAAGTCCACAAGTCATAAAAGGGCCAAGTTGGAAGACCCCTGGGTTAGGCTCCCACCGCAGCAGAACCAGAGCACTTCCGCATTCAGCGCTCAAAGGGTGGGCGGGGCGAGAAAAAGACCCCGCCCCGCACGCAAGAAGCGCGCCGCCTCTGGCGTCAGGCGCGCGGAGGGGAGGGGGGGGTGAAGGAAAAGGACCGTTGAGGGGAGATCACGCGCCGCGGGCGGAGGAGCCGCTCGGCGCTGATTGGTCCGCTTTTGAGCCGAGGGGGCGGAAACGCTGTCAGAGCCGCTCTCCCTCCCCTCCCCCCCCGCCCGCTCTTTCCAGTCACGTGCCCGACGCCTGGCAGAGGCCCTTGTTTATAAACTTTTTCCTCCCGGGGGGGGGAGGAAAGGCGCATGCGCCGAAAGGCCCCATTCATTCAGAAGTGCGTAACAGCAGCAGGAGAAAGGCGGTGGGGGAGGGGCTCTCGTCCCCGACCTCGGGGGGTGCCCCCCCTCGGCCAAAGGGCTCCTGAGGGGGCTCAAAGGGGCCGGAAAATTGAGGGGGGGGGGAAAGGTTGGGAAGAGGGAGAGCCAAGTTAAGTACGCCTCACAACTGGGGGGGGGGGTCCGTGAGGTAAATGGCGCCGTGTTGTGCTCTGTTTTGAAGAGCGACTCCGAAAACGCCCCGGTCGCGCCAGGAATCCCGGAGCCTTTTCGTCCCCCTTTCATTTTCTCCCCCGTCTCAACAACTTGAAGAATGGCCCGAACTTCCCTTCCTTCCTTCCTTCCTTCCTTCCTCGGCCGCGTCTAGCCCTGAGCGGCAGCCCCACGGAACGGAAGTCGGCCGTTTCCCGCTCACCCCCAACTTCCCCCCGTCTCAAAACACTTCAAAAGTTCTGAGCTACTCACCAACCCCGTCGCCATTACAGGACTCCCTACAGCTTTTTTTTTTTTTTTCTTTTTTTCCTTCCTTCCCTCCTCCCTCCCGTTCGTTCTCGCTGGAAAGCGCCACCCCTTTTCCATCGGGCTCGCCCTCTGAATGGCTGGCGTGGACGTCCATCCCGGGCTTCTTTCCGCTCATTGGAGGAGGGCGTCGCCCGTCAGACGCCAGCTGAAGAAAACAGACTTGTTTTGATGTCTTCCGCGCCGCCGATTGGCTGCGGCGAAGCCTGTCAAGCTGAACCAGGCGTAATAAATGGACGCTGGCCCCGCCTCCCCCAGCCGAAGAGGGTTATGGGCGTTGTTGTTTTCTGCTGTCTCGTTGGAACGCCCGATACCGAGCTCAGGAACAACAATTCCCAGAAAGCTCTCGGTCATTAGTAAACAAGATGCTTAGGGACACGTGTATCTGTGTCTCCAAGTAGCTGGGGCCCTGGAGGGATTCCTAAAGTGGGGAATGGACGTTTTCTTCCCAAGCTGAGGAACGGTCTCTTTTAATTTTTGCACAGCAATGCTGGGAAAACGTGGAGTTGGGGAAAAAAGCACGGAAAATTGCAGAATGAACCACGCAGTCTTTGTAGAGCACTGGAAAAATTCAGGGCACCAGATGTTAGAATCCTATACAAGTAGTCCTCGACTTACGACCCACAGTGAAGTCCAAAATTTCCATTGCTAAGCAAGGCAGTTGTTGAGTTTTGCCCTATCTACTATCTTCTGCCACAGTTGTTAAGCGAATCGTGCAGTCGTTAAGCGAATCTTGCTGCCCCCGTTGATTTTGCTGGTCAGAAGCTGGCTGCCAACCATCATAAATACGTGCCAGTTGCCAAAGTCACTTGATCCCATGACTGTGGGGATGCTGCAGCAGTGGTTAAATGTGAGAAGCGGGTCATAAGTCGCTTTTTTCAGTGCTACTGCAACTTCAAAGGGTCACTAAACAAATGGTTGTAAGTCAAGGATTATCTGTATAAGCCTTAGGACATGTGTACTTGAATTGATTTGTGGGATGTCTCTCTCTCTCACACACACACACACACACACACACACACACACACACACACACACACACACACCCCGAGAAAGAAATATTTGGGGGAATATTAAAAGGCAGAATATTCTATTTCCCCAAAGTCACTGAACTATTAAAGTCAAAACATAATGGAGAGAGAAAGGGCACATTATGCCCAATGCAGCTTCATTTATTTTTGGAGCAATGAACTTTAAAGAGCCTATACTAGATTCTTACGCGTTAGAAGGAAGTTGGAAAGGAATGGTCCAGGATGTTTGAATGTTACTTAAACCCATCTAAACAAAAGCACATCAAAACTTATTGCTTGTTGGCACAGAGTGGTACATTATTCATATATGAATTGTGCTTGACCATAAAAATAAATAAATTCCTAACTTGTGTTGGATGGCTTAAATAAAATAGGACCAAGAAGATTTTATCTGGCTTATGTTATGTCTGTAATGTTTATGTCTGTACAGTGACAAGCAGCGTCACATAGCCCTGATTCCATCTCAAAAGGATGTGACCATGGGAAAAAATCTAGAAAATGGCAAAACAAAATGATCAAGGCCTTTTCAGGCCTTCAGGATTCATGAGCTGTTTTAACTCTGAACCGTCACTAAAGGAACTGACTAGCTTTCAGGCCCAAAACTGAGAATGACATGTGATTTTTCCAAGCTGGGCTTTTTATTGCTTTCATACTTATAAACAATAATCTTGCCAGACTGACTCTACTATCTCTGAACTCTTAGGGAGAAGATCTCTTCACCCTCTTTCTCAAACGTAAAACCTGGACTAAGTTTGCCTCTTACTCCTCCGGGATGCGCTCCCTCCCTGCTGGAAATCCATCTTACTACATTCCACCACAGAATTATCCAACAATCATTCCTTTTTAGCTGGCTGGGAATTAGCAACATGGCTCATTTTATTTGGCAACACTGCCAAACGGTTGACTAATAAAGACACTAATTTTCCCTCTCTGCAGTAACCTGCTTGCAAGACACCAAAAAGACAACTTGCTAAATACAACTTCACGTGGTATGGTGTTCTTCAGCATTCCTTCAAAGTAACATCACTGGATAAGGGCCCTTCGTTCCGAAGACATGTCACAACCGAAGATAATTGACGCCGATGTTATTATTCAAATAGATGGTGTTTACTCATCAGATCCAGCAGAGGGCGTGCTAATGAAATAATAATGAAATTCATTCGAGCATCAACGTCGTTTAAATATCTGTCCTTAGATTCCGTCGTCGTTTCATTTCAAAAGCCAGTATGTGCCGTTCGTCATTGGGTAAGTAAAATAGTTGAATCACAGACTCACGACAAGCACTCTATATTCAAAAGTATTTATTAATTTTGTGCATTGTAAATTTCACAATTCAGAGGTACCATAAAAAAAGAGGCCTCGTTAAAAAGACAGAACGTTAACGATTGGGGAAACGGGAGTGGCACACACAACGTGTTTTTTTTTCCGGCAAGGGAAAATATTTTCAAGATTCGTTTTTTTTTTCGTTTTACTCCTGCTCCAAACCAGAATGTGCAGACGGGATTACGACGCCCTCAAAATAAAACGTAGGGTGCGCGCGCACATATATACACACACACATATATCAAAGTAAGAATGCCTAAACCTCACTGAATGTGTAGTACAAATTATTCAACTAAGCTCGCTTAAAAATCACAAACGGGAAAGTTGATCTAAGTTGATCCGCTTTGGGCGAGCTAAAACGTATGAAACTTACAACTTCATTTGGGTTCCCAAAGCTACAGGTAAATCTTCTCTGCCTCTGGTTTCCAAGATCCTTTTTAACCGTGAGGTAAGATTGAATTTTAGGTTTTGCCAATCCGGTAAGACCTCCAATGTCATGCTTCTCCACAAGATCATCCAAACCCCATTTTACAATCTTTCTTGCCTCGGTCGTTAAATGAATCACTGCCGTTGTTAAGTTAGTAACACGGTTGTTAAGTGAATCCGGCTCCCCCCATTGACTTTGCTTGTCAGAAAGTGGCAAAAGGGGATCAACATGACACCCGGGACATTGCGACCGTCATAAATGTGAGTCAGTTGCCAAGCGTCTGAATTTTGATCACGTGACCGTGGGAATGCTGCAACGGTTGTTTAAGTGTGAAAAAGGGTCCAACCTGCTCATTGGAACACCCCGAAGAAGGTGGGCTGCCCGATTTGTTGCGTGGCGAGATGCCGGCTGCAAGCAGGCTTCTTCCAGACCAACATCTAAGATGGAGGGCCTGGTTTTCTACGTCAGCATGAGAACATCGCTTCAAAAATCCAACGTGCCATTTGGCACCATCAACTCCTTCGTGCAACGGATTCGCAGGCCGTGCGAACTCAACTCATTGGTCATCCCCAACAGAGCTGAAGTGTGGACTGAATGGAAGGACCTGCAATCGGTGGATTGCCGGCGAGCTGAGCTTTCGTGACATTGACCCAGCTAGCCATGAATGGCTTCTCGGGTGTTTCCTTGCCTGTGTTTGTGGGGGCATCCAACGGAGAAGAAGCTTGCTCTCTACAAAAATTAGGAGGGCCTAGGGGACTGCCTGCCAAAGCGTGGACAAACATGGCGGGCACCTTTGTAAGGCTCACAAAACTTTGAACCACATCCTACAAGTCTGTGAGAACGACGACAACGTTAAGCTGTCTGCGCCCAAAACGGAATTGTTCACCTGCCCAAGGATTGTGTGCATATCTGGGTTGAAACCATACACACTTGGTCTGGTGATCGAGGCACCAGTCTACAAACCAGGAGACGGTGAGTTCTAATCCTGCCTTAGCCATGAAAGCTGGCTGGGTGACTTTGGGCCAGTCACTCTATCTCAGCTCAACTTCCCTCACAAGGTTGTTGCTGTGGTGAAAATAGGAGGAGAGAGGAATATTGGCATGTTGGCTGCCTTGAGTTATTTCTAAAAATGATAACGGTGGGATTAAAAAAAAAAACTGAATAAAATACACTAGAAGACTACTTCAGTTCCTATCTGAACAACTTACATTTTAACTTTGCTTGTCACAATGCGGCAAAAGGGGGGGGCACATGACTTTGGGACACGGCGACCGTCATAAATATGACGGTCTGAATTTCGATCACGTGACCCCGGGTGATCGTAACTGTGAAAAATGGTCGTAAGCCACTTTTTTCGGTGCCGTTGTAACTTTGAACGGTCACTAAATGAATTGTTGTAAGACGAGGACTAGCTGTGTTATGTAGAAATCATAATAGCGTTTTACTAAATTGGAAATATTTAATGTGAATGGTTAAGAACTGATATATTGTAGAGCAGGAACCAAGGAACTACTTTAAATAGGATAATTTTTTAAAGTGTTTTTTTTTCCTTCTGAAAATCACGTTCATGCTTCATCAGAATGTATTTGAAGGTCTGCTTTAAAAGAAGCTTGTTCTGTAGAATGAGTGATTTATTTTTTATTTTAGAATGAACACACTTCTAAGAACTTTCCTTAGCCTTTTAAACTAATTGCATGGTTCTCCGGATCGAGGCCACCAACTTAGCTGCCTCATTCTGGCATCAGAATTTCATTTTTTTTAACGTGTGCCACTCTGTTTACAGAAAAAAAAGTGAGAATAAAGCTTATCTTCTTATTTAATGGTTCCCTCCAAACCATAACACGATAACTTTTTCTGATCATACCACTTTTATCAAGAAGATTATATAAAAATGTTGTCACATTTATATCATACTACGTGATATAAATTATAGAACACTAATAATACTGTCGTGGAAGAACTTTCTCATACCCATTGCTAATTATTAATGGTGCATTAACATCCATCGTGTTTGATAGTCAATACCATTTTCTCCTCTAGCCAGGAAGGGAAAAAAACTCCGTGCCATCTCTTTTAAACACTATTTTTTGTTGAAAGAACATTGCATTAACATATTTTCCCCCAAAGGAAGACTGAAACAGCCGACTTTTTTCCTTCATGGTGATTTCGAACCAACCTAGTTAAATTTTGGCACGATAGTCTGACTGCCAGAGTCAGAAGCCAAAGTTAAGAGGCCATAATTACTATATAGGTAATCCTTGATTTATGAAGCCTAACTTTCCATGGTGAAGCAAAAAAGTTGCTAAGTGAGTTTTGCCCCAACGTATGACATTTTTGCCACAGTTCTTAAGTGAATCACTGTTAGTTAACGTGGCTATTAAGTGAATCTGGCTTCCCCCCCCCCATTGACTTTGCCTGTCAGAAGTCCGCAAAAGGGGATCACGTGACCCCGGGACACTGCAACCGTCATAAGTACATGTCAGTTGCCAAGCATCCAAAATTTGATCACGTGACCATGGAGATGCAGTGTGAAAAATGGACATAGGTCACTTTTTTTCAGTGTCGTTGTAACTTTGAACGGTCTCTAAATGAACTGTTGTTGAGGTCCACCTGTACATATATGCACCTAGATCAGGGGTGGGGAACCTTGGCTCTTTTATGACTCATGGACTTCAACTCCCAGAATTCCTCAGCCAGCCACGCTGAGGGGAAAGGGAGAGGTTTCCAAGCTGAGCCAAGCTGGCTCAGGAATTCTGGGAGTTGAAGTCCACGAGTCATAAAAGAGCCAAGGTTGCCTACCCCTGGACTAGATGATCTCCAAGGTCCCTTCCAACTATTATTATTATTATTATTATTATTATTATTATTATTATTATTATTATTATTATTATTATTACTGCGACCATCGTAAACATGAGCCAATTACCAAGAGTCCAAATTTTGATCACGTGACCTTGGGGATGCTCCAATCCAAGCCTGAAAAACACTCATAAGACACTGTTTTCAGTGCCGTTGTAACTTTGAAAGGTCATTAACTTTGTAAGTCAACCTATACCAGGGGTAGGCAACCTTGGCTCTTTTATGACTCGTGGACTTCAACTCCCAGAATTCCTAAGCCAGCCTGGGGGAACTATGGCCCCCTCATGACTCGTGGACTTCAACTCCCAGAATTCCTGAGCCAGCATGGCTCAGCTTGAAACCTCTCCCTTTCCCCTCAGCGTGGCTGGCTCAGGAATTCTGGGAGTTGTAGTCCACGAGTCATAAAAGAGCCAAGGTTGCCTACCCCTGGCCTAGAAGGAGGCACCTAGCTGGACCATGGCACCTAGCTGAGTTTGGATCATCTCAAAAATTTAAATGGGGAGAACGGTATTTGGATAGGAACACACACCCCCAGGAAGAACCAGGGCTGTGGGCTAAATAAGAAAGTGAAGAACAGCCCCCAAAGGCAACCAAGATCAACCTTCCATATTGCTACCCAAAAAATAAAAATAAAAATGCAACAAAGGTGTATCTGTGAAATCACCAGGAGTTTTGCTCAATTCAAGGGAGATTTGTGTCTGTTAAAATGTGACAGTGAGCCTGTTAGTGGATAAAGTTTTGCCTTTTAACCAGCGCACAGGTCAACAATTGTTCTCGGGAAGTGAAAAAATAGCACATACACAGTTAAGATTACAACAGCAAGAAACTATACAGGCATCATCAAAAGCCTCCCAAGTTCTGGAAGGTGTGTACAGCGTCCTTCACACAGACGAAATGAAACCTTATAAAACAGTCAGGTGTAAAAAAAGGACCAAAATCGGACAGACTAAGACCAGACGTAGGTCATAAAATTTACCTAGAACACAAGGCCATGCTTTTATCGTTTGGAGGACTTTTTCAAATACACTATTTTTTGGTTTTTTTTTTACAAATGCCACCTTTAGTACCGATTCAACCAGTTAGCAAATCAAAAAATACCGTACGTACCACCTAATCTCTCCTAGACTGCGTCCGGGCACCCTAATCACCTTAACCTACCACGTTCATTCGACACGTGGACAAAACGAGATTTATTTTTGCAGTGTCTTCCACGGGATAGTTGAGAGAAACCGTAATCAAACAGGGACAGTTTTGGTCAACAAAACTTCTGCAATCCAGTGAATCTGGGCTTCTTTCTTTCTGAAAAACTGCACCTGCCATTTGCTAAAAAAAAGATTTATTCCCAAACCTGTTGATTGAAGGAAGAGACTCGCAATGAGGCAAGATAAAATAAAAAGTCCTGTCAGTTTGCACATATCTTTAGATTGCAGCACTGTGTGTCTTGCACTTCTTAAATGACATGTCCCAAATGACATGTTTTTCCTCGAAGAAGTTTCATTTCTCATCCAAGAAGCTTCTTTAGTTCAGTCAGAACTGAAGGATCTTCCTGGATGAGAAGCGAAACGTCTTCAAAGAAAAACAAGAAAGTCCAGTTGCCTTTTGAAAAAGCACTTTTGGGACAACCAAGACCTGGAACGGTTGAGAATCTCCATGGACACTTAAATGAAATGCTTATAAGTGATTTACAAAAGCCGTTACCTTTTTTAAAAGCGAAAAATGTTTCTAAATCTACAACATCGTACAGGTGGTCTTCAACGTACAGCCACCGCTGAGCCCATTATTTATGTTTTGTGAGTATGGCCTCGTTTTATGACTTGTCTTGCCATAGCCGTTAAGCGAATCACTGCAGTTGCTAAGTTAGTAGCACGGGTGTTAAGTGAATCTGGAATCCCCATGACTTTGCTTGTCAGAAGGTCGCACAACATCAGGGGTAGGCAACCTTGGCTCTTTTATGACTCGTGGACTTCAACTCCCAGAATTCCTGAGCCAGCATGGGGAAACTATGGCCCCCTCATGACTTGTGGACTTCAACTCCCAGAATTCCTAAGCCAGCATGGCTCAGTTTGGAAACCTCTCCCTTTCTCCTCAGCGTGGCTGGCTCAGGAATTCTGGGAGTTGAAGTCCCTGAGTCATAAAAGAGCCAAGGTTGCCTACCCCTGCACAAGACGATCACATGACCTCCTGGGACAACTGCAACCGTCATAAATGTGAGTCGGTTGACAAGCATCCGAACGTAAACCACGGGAAGGCTGCAACGGTTGTGTGAAAAATGATCCCAAGTCCCTTTTTTCAGTGCCTTTGTAACTTTGAACGTTCGCTAAATGGGCGGTTGTAAGCTGAGGACTACCTGTAGGAAGTTGTACGTTGCCGCCAAAGGCTTACGAAACCGATGTTATTGGAAAGGTGAATGACTTTGTGCAAAAAAAAAGAGAAGGCAAACAAATTTGGGACAGGGGAGGAAAGAAATCCGAGCTCCTATAAAATCAAGAACAATGCTTAGCATCTATAGGAAGATAAGATGTCGGTTCAGTGGACTAACCACTACTGTGCTGTTTGTCGGACACAGGTTGCGCGCCTCCATACTTCATGCAGTGGGCTCAGAGATATCCATGTTTGTCCCAAAGAGAGCGACCAGCTGTTCTTCATAATTTGCAATGTTCCTTTTCATAATTTCCATGCAAGGTCCCAGAAGCCTTTCAAAAGCTTGTACATCCATAACTAAAATATTAAAAGAGAGAGAAATTACACGCAGGTTACACGGGGACGGTAAATTATTTCTAGGGACAAATTTTCTGCCATGAAACGGTTTTAAGGAAGACCCGCTTTGACCACATCAGCTGAAAAATTAACGAGCGAAGCAAAGTATAGAAGCAGATATGCCTGGCTTTCCTGTGCACCCAGTTGAATCTGTTCCCTCTTTCCAATGAAATCTCGCCCGCAAGCCGAGAGCAAGCTCTGGATCAGAAGAAAAAAAAACTTCTGATATCTGTGGGAGACGAGCAGAGCCTGGGGGCGGGGTCAAGAGAGGAATAAGCCTAGAATCGTTATGTCGCCACAAATGCTCCTAGTCCAGGCCACCTTGAATTCCTCTGATTTTTATCTAGCATCAATTCACTGCTGATCACTAGTTGACTAGATTCTTGTGTACAGGCATGAGCAATAAATCATCTTAACTGGAATTTAACTTACGGTCCTGATTCTTCACGTCTGACAATATCTTCCACATATCCCAAAAAATAGGGGCCAATTAGGTCCAGTCATGTTTTTCAAAGTTTTCGAGAGCAGCAGTATCAAAGATGATGATCAAAATTAAGGTGTGTATCAGTTATAGGCTCCTTTCTCCAATATTGCAAAAACTGAACGGAGATAAACCATGCTGGGTATGAGCAGGATCTGCCCCTCCTAACTAAAATCTATTTCTTTAAAGAAAAATGTTGTCTCCCTTTAGACTAAATAAGTTAAAGAGTCGGGAGTTGAGGACTTCCTGTACAACAGTGAACTCCAGAAAAGTTACGACATTTGGAACTATAATGGGAAGGGATATTACAGGTAATCCTTGATTTATGACCACAATTGAGCCCAAAATTTATGTTGCTAAGTGAGACAATGAAATGAGTTTTGCCCCAAGCATCTGAAATTTTGAACACGTGACCCTGGGGACGCCGCAAAGCTGCTAAATGAAAACGCCTTATTCTGTTTGCTATGAAACAAAGTAAGTTTCATATCTGGGATTTGGGATAGGTAAAGAAGTCGTGGTAAACTTTCTACGAGTTGAGCACAATAAATAGTTTGTCAACAGAGGTTTTTGAAATTTTAATCCTGCCTTCTTTTTGTTCTACCTGTTAACTATTTTGTTATTCATATAATATAGTACAGAGGTCTCCAATCTTTCCGGACTCGCGGCCTGGAGGGAAGGAGAGCGGGTTTCAAATTCGTACGGTACGTTTGTGCATGCGCAAATGGGCTGCGTGCACCCACCCGACGCTAGGAGCCCCGTTCGCGCCCGCGCGCATGCACAAATGGGGCTGTGGGCGCTAGCGCACACCAGCCAGCCATTTCCGCGGAGTGCTGGCCAAGAGATCGTGGCCCGGTGGTAGACCGCGGCCCATAAATTGGGGACTCCTGATATAGTAGATAGAAGATAGTTTAATAATTTGCAAATAGAATTTTAAAAATGCTGGGCCCGTTTTGTACGGAGTGGGGAACTAATATTGTTGTGATATATTTGTCAATATTCAACTAGGGGGCATAAGATATGTATATTATATGTTTGTGGTTTTTTTAATGCACTTTTTTCAATGTCTTATTTATTTTGTTTCTGTAAAAACTTCTTTTTTTGGAGTTTTGTATGGAGGGTTTTTTTTTTTAATTTTTAGAAAAAGCTGAAGAAGAAAAAAAAAGAAAGAAAGAAACTTAAGTTCCAAAATATAAGCACTGTGTATTACTTAAGCATTTGACTGTCCCAAGCGCAAAGGCTGAGGCCGCTCGGGGTTTGTTTGTCACAAGCGCCAATTCGCCAAAATACTGTCCTCTGGTATAGCGGGCGATTTCCACCGCTTCGTTTCCATCTATGTCTTGTTTGCCCTGGGAAGGGGAAAAAAAAAGAAAAAAAGGATCCCAACATTTCTTCCAAAAAAGCCAAGTTGAAATTCATGTTATTATTTCATTAACAAAATACAGTGTTTATTCATGCGTGATTTTATTCAGTCTAACTTCAGCCAACTGAAAAACCTTTTCGTAACTTTGTTTAAGAGAGGGTACCTTTCTTTTCATCGTAATTTTCACTTCTCCGGTTTCCACAATAAAGAAACAGTCGGCCGTGTCTCCCTACAAGCAATTGACAAAAAAACATAAAGACAATGGGTTTAGCGGTTCCAGAGTTGTCGTTCTTTTAAGTAGAAAGTTTTTTTAAAAAATCCCCAAATCAATCAATCAGTCAATCTCAGAAACGGTAGAAATAAAATCATAGTAATATTATTCTAGGCGCTTGAAGAAATTTAGCGGGCACTGAATAAAAAGTAGCCGTGCCTTCTTTACACAGTCATTTGCTGATTATTTTTAAGATTTGGGCAAAGAGAAATACAGTTTGCTATGTCTAGCCATGGGGTAGGCAACCTTGGCTCTTTTATGACTCGTGGACTTCAACTCCCAGAATTCCTGAGCCAGCCACGCTGAGGAGAAAGGGAGAGGTTTCCATACTGAGCCATGCCGGCTCAGGAATTCTGGGAGTTGAAGTCCACGAGTCATAAAAGAGCCAAGGTTGCCTACCCCTGACCTAGAGGAACATATGAAAGCATAATTAATGTTAATTAATGTAGACTTTATTCGTTAAGAGCAGGGGTAGGCAACCTTGGCTCTTTTATGACTGGTGGACTTCAACTCCCAGAATTCCTCAGCCAGCCACGCTGAGGGGAAAGGGAGGTTTCCAAGCTGAGCCATGTCGGCTCAGGAATTCTGGGAGTTGAAGTCCACGAGTCATAAAAGGGCCAACTTTGAAAAACCCCTGCTTTAATATCTCTTAACTCAAGAGAGTTAGAATAAGCTATCTTCCGAAAATCCAGGTGTTAGGAAATACTCTCATCGTTATCTCTTTTTGAAAAGGGAGGGAGGGGGAATAAGAAAAAGGAAAAATAAAAGCTTTTGATCGCTTTTTTCCAGGTGGAAAAAATGGTATACCGTCTGAGCTACAGCTTATCAAAATAAAAACATTATTGTCGTCTTTCGGTCGCTAAGTCTTTGTGACCCCATCGGCCACAACACGCCAGGTCTCCCTGTCCTCCTTTGTCTCCTGGAGTTTGCCCAAATTCAGGTTCGTGGCATCCATGACAGTATCTAACCATCTCATCCTTGTGGGAAGCCAGCAGAGAAAATTGCACATGGGAATGACGTGACCATGGGACTATCAAGGCATGAAAAACCAGGCCCACACATGAAGGTTCAATTAGTCCCCAACCCGAAGTCTATGGACCAGTATTGGGCTATGGCATGCCAGCAACCGGTCTGCAGAAACAAGCAAAGCCCCATCCGCAGGATGCAGGCAGCACACAAAACCACGCACCCTCCGGTCCGCGGAAAAACCTTTCTCTACGGAACCGGTCCCTGGTGCCCCAAAAGTTGGGGACCTCTGAATTAAACTGATTTATTGTTAAACAGCCTACACACAGGAATCTTCTCAACTAACAGCATTTGTTTGGCGTTAGGTAAAGGTCCATGGAATTCAAAGGAGGCTGGACTTAGTTCACTTGTGGCTATGTAGGGATTCTAGGCTGATCTCTCTTTTGACTCCGCCCCCAGGTTCTGCCACTCCTTCTCCCACACTAACCACTGTAATTGTGAGCTGGTTGCCAAGCTCTCAGATCACAATCACATGGCCCACAGGGATGCTGCAACAGCTGCTATTTCAAGGGCTGGCCCTATGTCCCCTTCACTCAACCCGGTCGTAAATTTGAACAGATGCTGGTCGTGATCCAAGGACTAACTGTAATCAGCCAAAAATTTCAATTCTGAATGCCACTTTTTTTCAGCTACGTGTTTTTTTCAATCCCATTTGTTCTGTTTCAGAAAATCTTTTGTAATAAGAAGCCGTTGTGCTTTTAAATACCTATAGAGTTAACAGAATAATAAACATATCTGGAACAATTAAGTAATTACCTGAGCAATTATTTGTTCCCCGTCTTTATATATTTTGGTGCCTATCACGTCCACCACTTTCAAACGTTCAGAAAGCTTAAACAGAAAATAAAACATATTATGTAAATATGTAGACACACATATTGTTTGATATTTGATATCATCTTAAAATTGTAATGAAAAGTGTCGTTTTTCCTCTTGTATGTTATTGTAATTTTAATTTGTTGGAGGTGTGAAATAGATTTCAAAGTTTTTTGGGGGGGGGTCTTTTTACATTAGTTTCGAATTTCATCCTAAATCTAACTTCGGAACTCATGTCGCAACAGATCTAGTCGCAGTAATATATTTAAGAAGACTATTTAGAAAAATATTTAAGACATGAGATGGCAAAAGTGGACTAGTGCACTGATATTTTCTATTTAGAAAATGAAGGAGAAATGCAGTTAAGACAAAATTTGTGACCAGCAAAGTCACAGCAATTTAGTTGAAAAGAAAAAAATGGTCAAAATTACTCTAAAAGAAATACGTGCATGTTTTTGCAATTATTATTGGAATTTAGCAACTGAAAACAAAACTGTACAAGTTCCTAAGAGAAAGGGCAGGCTGTACAACGTTCCCTAGCCCAGGGGTAGGCAACCTTGGCTCTTTTATGACTCGGGGACTTCAACTCCCAGAATTCCTGAGCCAGCCATGCTGAGGGAAAAGGGAGAGGTTTCCAAGCTGAGCCATGCTGGTTCAGGAATTCTGGGAGTTGAAGTCCACGAGTCATGAAGGGCCAAAGTTTCCCCCATGCTGACTCAGGAATTCTGGGAGTTGAAGTCTATGAGTCATAAAAGAGCCATAGTTGCCTACCCCTGCCCTAGGATAGTTTAGCATATATTTAGAGATACATGCTTAGAAATATTTATGCACGAGAATCAAGACGTATCTATGTCTATACAGGTAATCCTCAACTTACAACAGTTCATTTAGTAACTGTTCAAAGTTACAACAGCAGTGAAAAAAGTGACTTATGACCATTTTTCACACATATGACCCCAGGGTCACGTAATCAAAATTCAGACGCTTGGCAACTGACTCATATTTACGACGGTCGCCGTGTCCCGGGGTCACGTGATTCCCTCTTACGACCTTCTGACAAGCAAAGTCAATGGGGGAAGCCGGATTCACTTAACCACCGTGTTACTAATTTAATAACTGCAGTGATTCATTTAACAACTGTGGCAAGATAAGTCATAAACTGGCGTAAAATTCACTTAACGAATGTCTCGCTTAGCGATATAAATGTTGGGCTGAATTCTGGTCATTATGTCGAGGACTATCCGTAGTTACAACCTCCAGAGATTCAAGGGATAAAACCAGGAGTAACTACTCCAGCTCAGTTAGCCCTCGATGATCAAAACAGGGGTGATTTACAAAGGCAAGTTCGTTTTCCTTCACAAACAACGCAACTGAACTAAATGAAGGTCAGTCATCTTAGAAAATCTGCAAATGCACCTATGACATTATTGTTTGATATCATTCTGCACAAAGTGACTGAAATTACTCTAGCAAGGTGCACTTACTTCTAAAGATTTAAGGAAGGGCAATGATTCAATGAAATTTTCATACATTCTTCTCTTTTTCGCGTTGTTTTTCACAATGATCCTTCGAAATGTTACTCTGTCCTAAAAAAGGGAAAATGACAACAAATCATGGTTAAAGAGCGTGATGTTCTTGACAATGCCTGCAGTCTTTTCACTGGCAGAGAATGGGACAGGAATCTGGTGTGTGTTTGCACAAGTGTAAGCTTAACCATGTTTAGCGCACTGTTTTAATTTTCAGTTAAGTCTCAGACTCCAAAAACTTCTAAGACGTAAAAAGAGCGACAGAAGGATGATTTTGAAAACACTCAAATACTACCATCTATTTCCCTGGATACTAAACAGGCTTTAATGTAAATACGGGGGCATCTCCATACTCGTAGTTAATTGGTCCCGGGAGGTGCGATGAGTATCAAAAACAATGAGTATCAAACAAATTTTTTCCTATAAGGAATAATGTAGCATGTCGCAAGGCAGCTGACATGGATACGTTCTAGCTTGTGCATTGAGTACTTAACAAATGATGAGTACCGGGACAAAATTTTCATGTCAAGTACCAAATGTATCAAGTACCAAATCGGATGAGTTTCAAAACAATTGAGTACCAAGGTACCATTGTAGAGATTCTCTAAGTATGTTCCTTTATTGTCCCTCACCTATAGACAGAAATCTCGCCAAACTAAAGCAGATTGCTTGCGCTATAAAACATGTGCTCCAGGAATTATTAGGGAGGAGTCATCTTCACCCCCTTTCTCACACACAAGCGGTTAGAAATTCTCTTTATATATAGCACCACGCTTTACTGCTAAACTGTTTCACTGTAACAGGAAGCAGGTTAGCAGTAAAGCACATGGGGATTGTACTCTTTGTTTGAGCTGTGGTGTTATATAGAAACAGAATTTCTAACACAGGCTACCTTGCACATTCTGTGCAATCAACTCTAGGTATTAATATATTCAAACGGGGGCATCTGCGAGAGAGTAAAAAAAAAAACCACCCCAAAATGGCGAGCACAACTTGGCGTTGAAACTTAAACTTCGCCCTTTTTAGTGCGCTAATGGGGCAGGGTTTTGATGTGGAATGTTAGTACCACTTTATAATTCCTTGGTAAGATCACACTTCGAATACTGCATCCAGTTTTGGTCGTCACCATATAAAAAGAAGATGTTGAGACTCTAGAAAGGGTTCAGAGAAGAGCAACAAAGATGATCAGGGGGCTGGAGGCTAAAACATATAAGAAATGGCTGCTGGAATTGGGCATGTCTAGTTTAATGAAGAGAAGGACGAGGGGGGACATGACAGCAGTGTTCCAGTATCTCAGGGGCTGCCCCAAAGAAGAGGGAGTCAAGCTATTCTCCAAAGCGCCTGAAGGCAGGACAAGAAGCAACGGGTGGAAACTAATCAAGGAGAGAAGCAACCTAGAACTAAGGAGAAATTTCCTGACAGTTAGAACAATTAACCAGTGGAACAACCTGCCTCCAGAAGCTGTGAATGCTCCAACACTGGAGGTTTTTAAGAAGAGACTGGACAGCCATTTGTCCGAAATGGTATAGGGTTTCCTGCCTGAGCAGGGGGTTGGACTAGATGACCTCCATGGTCCCTTCCAGCTCTATTATTCTGTCGATTGCACTAGTGTGGCTTTCATCTTGATTCTGACACACACACACACACACACACACACACACACACACACACACACATATCTGGGCTCCTCTGGATTCGAATTCTTCTACCATTTTTCAGACTGGTGAAGAGGGCAAAACTCTCCGATACTTTTGGAGTGATCTTTCATTACAGGCCCTCCTAATGGATTCAGAAATCTTTTATTTCTTTTAGGCACTGATGATGTTACCTAGTTTGGTAATGAAACATCTGCAAAAAACAAACAAACCAAAAAACCCCCCACAAAAAAAACAATCATCTCACCAAACCCCAAATGGCGCCAGGAGAGGTAGCAACGATAGTAGCCGCTCTGGGTGTGTTGTACATTAAAGCCAATTCTCCAAAACTCCCGCGGTTGTCATAGTTGCCAACGCATCTTCCGTCGCCGTCGCATTTTACGACGATATTGTAGGTCCCGCTGAAAAGCAGAAAAATGAAACCCAGCCGTGAAAAAGGCAATTATTTGCAGCGTTGAACCATAATGTATTCCACACAGACAAACTTCGAGTTCGTTAAGATTTATCACCTTCGCAACATGGAGTGAAAGGCGGTCCTCAACTTACGACTGGCAAGGGAGAGCGCAAGGGCGGTGTCGTAACTTTGAAAACAGCCACAAACAACTCTGAGGAAGTCCATGGTAACTTCTGAACCAATTGCTAAGCAACTGAGCGCAGCTTTTACTCCATTACTAGGATCTAAGGGAGGCCGTCTGTATAGGGGGTCCTCGCTTTACGAAATCGTTAATTGCTAAGCGAGACAGTTGTGCACTGAGTTTTGCCCCATTTTGCAACCTTTCTTGCCACGGTTGTTAAGTGAGTAACAGGGGTGGTTAAGTGAATCCGGCTTCCCGGGACAGGGCAACCGTCATAAATATGAGTCGGTTGCCAAGTATCTGAATTTTGATCACGGGACCGTGGGGAGGCTGCAACAGTCGGAAGTGTGAATGTCACTTTTTTCAGTGCCATTGTTGCTTCGGACGGTCACTAAACGACCTGTGGTAAGTTGAGGACTACCTGTATAACAACAGAATCTTCTACACCAGGGGTGTCAAACTCAATTTCATTGAGGGCCGCATCAGCATTGCGGTTGCCCCCGTGTGTGTGTGTGTGTGTGTGTGTGTGTGGCCAGGGTGGGTGTGGCCTACTGGGTGGGCATGGATGGAGTGGGTGTGGCCTATTGGGTGGGCGTGGCTAGCTCTACATCGTTCGCGTCAAGGGTGCCTGTAGGGGCCTGGGCAGGACAGATCTGAGGGTCTCTGGCAGAAGGGGGTGGGACCGGGGCAAGCGCCAAGGCATGGTCCACTGGAGGAGCCCCACTGCCTGCCGAAACCCCTTCGCCGGAGCCCATCAAGCCCGATATGTGAAGTAGGCGAGGGCCATTTGCTGGCCACTTCCAAGCAATGGTCCATTTCTTCATTCCTCACAAAGGGTGACCCCTCCCCAGCATGCACCCAGGGGACGGGGCCGACGCGGCAGGGGCTGGTTCCTCGCTGTTTCCAGACGGTCTTGCGGAGCTAAGACTGAATGCGTTTCAGCATAGATGGCCACCACAAAATTGTACATTGGCTCCCGGCCGGCTGGGGCCAGGGCCAAAGCAGCGGGGGCCGTTCCCTCACTGTTTCCAGGATGGCTTCGCGGGCCACATGAAACCACTTCGCGGGCCGCATCCGGCCCCCCGGGCCTTGTGTTTGACATGTCTGTTCTACACCCTGGAGAATCAAGGTAGCGTTATTCTGTTTTTATCCTTCCTTCTTTCCCTGGTCTGAGATTTTACTTACCCACTCTTTATCATTTTCATTCATACTTAATCATTCAGACGTGCTACGAAGTCCTATGTTCAGCAGGAAACTGGGGCTTATCTCAAGGTCTCCTGCTTGGGTAGGGGGTTGGACTAGAAGACCTCTAAGGTCCCTTCCGACTCCGTTTATCCTGTTAAATTGGATACTGAAGATCTGCCCATTAGGAGAGGGAGTCTAAAAGGAGCCTGGCCAAGTAAGATTGCTTTTTGTACGTTGGCCAAATCATCTATTAGATTGTGTTTACCGTATTTTTCCCATTGTCCATTTGATTCTGGCTACGAGTAGCCATTTATAATGCAAACAAACTTTTCTAATGCAAACAAACTTCCACACCTGCAACCAATGTTGGTCACCCTGCTCCAAAAAAAGATGTTGAGACCTTGGAAAAAGTTCAGAGAAGAGCAACTAAGATGATCCGAGGCCTGGAGACTAAAACATACGAAGAACGGCTGCGGGACTTGGGTTTGGCTAGTCTAAAGAAAAGAAGAAATAGGGGAGACATGATAGCAGTGTTCCAGTATCTGAGGGGCTGCCACCAAGAAGAGGGGGTCACGTTATTCACCAAAGCACCAGAGGGAAAGACGAGAAACAATGGTTGGAAACTGTCCAAAGAGAGAAGCAACCTGGAATTAAGGAGAAACTTCCTGACAGTGAGGACAATTAACCAGTGGAACAACCTGCCTCCAGAAATTGTGAATGCTCCAACACTGGAAGTTTTTAAGAAGAGACTGGACAACCATTTGTCTGAAATGATATAGGGCAGGGGTCTTCAAACCTGGCCCTTTTATGACTTGTGGACTTCAATTCCCAGAATTCCTCAGCCAGCATGCCAGGCTGAGGAATTCTGGGAGTTGAAGTCCACAAGTCATAAAAGGGCCAAGTTTGAAGGCCCCTGGTATAGGGTTTTCTGCCTGAGCAGGGGGTTGGACTAGAAGACCTCCAAGGTCTCTTCCAACTCTATCATTATTAGAGTTAAAAACTGGAGGTTTTTAAGAAGAGACTGGACAGTCAATTGTCTGAAATGGTATAGGTTTCCCTGCTTGAGGAGGGGGCTGGACTAGAAGACCTCCAAGGTCCCTTCCAACTCAACTCAACTCAACTCAACTCTATTCTACTCTACTCTACTCTACTCTACTCTACTCTACTCTACTCTACTCTACTCTACTCTACTCTACTCTACTCTACTCCACTCCACTCCACTCCACTCCACTCCACTCCACTCCACTCCACTCCACTCTCCACTCCACTCCACTCTAAACTGTATTTGACGCAATATTGTAATTTCAGCCTCTACACACCAATACCCCGGGAGATACTTACCGATCAATTACATAGAAGTTGTCGCCATCATCTCCTTGATCAATGACGTGTTCTCCCCCTTCAACTAGCTTTTCAAACATGGCATCCAGAACTTGGGACATCTGTTCCTGTGAACCCATCAATTTTATTATTACCGTCACCGGCCAGGGAATCAAACCATCAACTTCGTCGTTAATCAAGAATATAAGAAGAGCAGAAGGACCACTTTTAACACCGAAAGGTATCTCAAAGGAATGTTGGAAATGTAAAAAGTAAAAAAGGGATCTTTTATCCTAGAGGTATTCCCCAACTTACGACTACAGCTGAGCCCAACGTTAAAACACAAATTTTGCTCCTTAAATATAGGTGCATCACATTGCTGTGTAGCTACAAAAGGACAGAATTGGCATCTTGATGTCAACAAGCACGTTTCGGCACGTTGGCATCGTCTGTGTTAGCGATATAAAGCACAGGTTGTCCTCGACTTACAACAGTTCATTTAGTGACCGGCCGCTCAAAGTTCCAACGGCACTGAAAAAAGGGACTTACGGCCGACCTTTCCAGCATTCCCATGGTCGTGTGATCAAAATTCAGAAGCTTGGCAACTGACTCATATTTACGACGGTCGCAGCGTCCCGGGGGTCACGCGATCCCCTTTTGCGATCTTCCGGCAAGCAAAGTCAACGGGAACAGCCAGTTTTACTTAACAACTGTGATACTAACTTAACAACTACGGGGATGCATGAACAAATGTGGGCAAGAAAAGTCGTAAAAAATGGGGCAAAACTCAACGTATTTCTCACTTAGCCACATAAGTTTTGAATTCAGTTGAGGTCGTAAGTTGAGGACTGCCTGTACATAAATTTATTCAGAGAGCTGAAGTCCCTGGATAGCAACTAGGTAGACAAAGGCTGATTTAAAAAAAAATAATGAAAATAAAATAAATAAAATAAATAAATCGTGCCTTATTTCACCATATAATTTAAAACCCTTTCCTCCTTGATTCCACGTTGCTTTAGAATATGATATGAACCTAAGAATTTATAGCAACAACACAGAAATAAGTATTTAACAAAGAATAGCGTTTCAGAATAAGTTATTTGTAAATATGTGAACTACTGTGTGACCCGTTGTTAGTATCTCATTTTTTTTTGCTTCTCTCATATCCCACCTGTAATATTTCTGAAAACAGTAACGTTCTAATATTTCTTAAGTTAACCTACATATCTGTATATATATTCTGTATATATGTATATATATGTCATGTGTGTGTGTCTGTCTATATCTATACATCTACATCTACATCTACTATCTATCTATCTATCTATCTATCTATCTATCTATCTATCTATCTATCTATCTATCTATCTATCTATCTATCTAACTAACTAACTAACTAACTAACTAACTAACTATATGTGTGTGTGTATCTATATCTATATATCTATATATCTATATATCTATATCTATATATCTATCTATATCTATATATTTAGCTATCTATATAAATAAAAATGTAAATGTTCGTTTGTTCAAAATCTTAAATCTCCTAAAGTTCTTCACCGATTGCTTTGAAATTTTGACACAACGTTGCATTCGAATACGCGCGTGTTTTTATATGTCTATATTATATAGATGTCACACCTGTGACAGGTAAAAACATGCTTTTTTGAAAAACAGCGCCATCTGTTGGACGTAAAAGCAACACACGCTTTTACCAGACTGAGCCACAGCAACGCATGGTTGGGTACAGTTAGTCTAGATATAAATCTATATCTATATCTAGCTATGTGTGTGTGTATGTGTGTCTATATACACACACATACATATATACACATATACAGTACGCATACATACACACACACACACACAAATATATTATCACTGCATAAAAAGTCACTCTTACCTGATCTAAGTTCTTAAACAGGAGAATATCTTTGCAAGCTTCCTGTAGCCTGTTTCTTTGATCATCTGTTTTGGGGTGAATAACCTGAAAGAGATTATTAAAAGTTAGGCTTTCTTGAGACTATTTTTAGGCAAAATTATCTTCCAACAGGCCAGGCCAATTCAAACTAATACAGATGTGTTATTAGGGTTTTGTGAACCAAACATCTGAAAAAGGTTTTTAAATCTCATTATTACAAATACAAAGGACAGGAACGGGGAAAAAATGCCCATCTTAATTTCCCCACTGTTATTTAAAAACAAAATTAGAATAAATGTAATAGTGGAAAATGTTTTAACCATATATTACATTTTACAGATGTCTATGGATATACATATAGATATAATGTATGTGTATGCTTAAAAAACTTTGAAAACACTATTTTTTTTTCAAAAATATGCCTTTTTACTGAAAGATATTTTATTTCCTGGCTGCACATACCCTTGATTCAGTGTCGTCGTCTTCTTCATCGGGATTATAAGCTTCTGCACACACTGAAAACGAAAACAAAAATGCACATTCATTCGTAAATGCTCATTTATTTTCACCCCTTTTGCTTCTGAGTTACAATCAATATTGGCTGCTGAAGTTTTGTTTGGCCTTCTTGCAAAGTAAAGCTTGCTTTGCTTTTGCTTATATAATGTGGCTTGATGAGTATCCCGAAATAAGGGGGAAAAAAGGATACACACGATTGAAATAAATAAATGAAATAATCTGGAAGATGGCGGGGGAGGAGTCTGCACACTTTCCAGATGTCCAAGTTAACAGCAGTGGCCTGAGAAGACTAACTTTGACATCTGACTTGGTCCAGATGTTTTTAATTCTACCAACAGACACACTTTTGTACCAACAAAATCGTAGCTCTTTAAATACAACATATCAACTGTCCTTGAGGTTGATCACTGGAATGTTGAGTCCCTTTCTCTGAAGCAGGGATTTCTCCGTACTCTCCATCTTCTGCACTAAATTCATCAACTCTGCATATCAAGAAATACCCTTCCTTCCCTTTTTCAACAGCTGAATCTATCTGTCTGTCTGTCTATTACAGGGGTCTTCAAACTTGGCCCTTTTATGACTTGTGGACTTCAACTCCCAGAATTCCTCAGCCAGGCACGCTGGCAGAGGAATTCTGGGAGTTGAAGTCCACAAGTCATAAAAGGGCCAAGTTTGAAGACCCCTGATCTATCTTCTCTCTCTCATCCATCTAACTTCTCTCTCTCTCTCTCTCTCTCTCTCATCTATCTATCATCTATCATCTCTCTCATTCATCTATCTACTCTATCTCTAATCTATTTTATCATCTATCTATCTATCTATCTTCTATCTATCATCTTCTCTCTCTCACTCATCTATCTACTCTCTCTATCTCTCTATCTACTCTATTTTATCATCTATCTATCATATATCTATCTATCTATCATCTATCATCTCTCATTCATTATCTACTCTCTCTATCTCTATCTCTCTATCTACTCTATTTTATCATCTATCTATCATCTATCTATCATCTATATCATCTATCTATCTATCATCTATCATCTCTCTCATTCATCTATCTACTCTATCTCTCTATCTCTATCTCTCTACTCTGTTTTATCATCTATCTATCTATCTATCTATCTATCTATCTATCTATCTATCTATCTATCTATCTATCTATCTATCTATCTGATTTGATTGGTGCTCATCTTTCTGTAAGGCAACTCTGGACAGCTTACAACGTTAAAAGCAACAAAACCATAAAAATACATGTGTCTAATAACAATAAAAATACAACTTATTATTAAAAGATGGGGAGGGGAGGGAGTGGGGTGCACAAGTGGAGAGATGGGATCTGCTACCCATCAACCAGCTCCAGCGTGACACTCTCCCGTCGGGGTCCCAAGAATTTCTACCATGCTAGTCCGATGCTACCATTTTTTGTGAGTGCCAGACTGGCCCCCGGTATTCAAACGCAAATCCAATAAACGTGCTCGGATCAGAGCAAAACAAAAGGGCCTTGGACTGCAATATTATACCACTCAGAAAGCTTTTAGAGCATGTGTGTCCCTAACCTAACCCCCTATGGTGTCTTCTGTCTACATGCTAAAAGCTTCACGGGTGATGAAAAATTATTTATGCACGTGGCACTTAAACGCAAGACTTTTTATTTCCCTATTGCTAAACAGCAACCTGTAATCTAGATGAAAAATATAACATCCGCAAAATGTCTTTAGGACGCAATAGCAGAAATGGCCAGGAAAAATGTCACCCAAGACGGTGGTCCCCAACCTTTTGGGCACCAGGAATTGGTAACGTGAAGCAGTATATACATCTAAGTGCTATTGCTATGCCTGCCTTCCTTCCTTCCTTCCTTCCTTCCTTCCTTCCTTCCTTCCTTCCTTCCTTCCTTCCTTCCTTCCTCTCTTATTCCCTTTCTCATTCTCCTTCCTGGTGGGACAGTGGTTAAAAGGAAGTATTGCAGGCTAATTCTGCCCACTGCCAGCAGTTCGATCCTGACCGGCTCAAGGTTGACTCAGCCTTCCATCCTTTCGAGGTTGGTAAAATGAGGACCCAGATTGTTGGGCTCAATATGCTGACTCTGTAAACCGCTTAGAGAGGGCCGTAAAGCACTGTGAAGTGGTGTATAAGTCTAAGCGCTATTGCCGCTACTATCCGTCAAGAGTGAAAATTTGGCAGCTATGTGCCTCTGGTTCTACGGAAGCCTGCTGACGGCAGGATGGAAACCTTTCAAGGACATTCTAGCAGGTGTGAAGAAGATAGCTGACGGTTCCCGTAAGAAAGAGAACGTGTTTACATGAGCTACGTGGACATCTGGGGGGAGTTTGGCTGGGAAAGTCACAGTTATATGCTACCATCTGAATCCTTGGGATTTCGGAGTTAGTTTTACCTCGCCTTTACCAGGCCACGCGTTCAATAAACACTCAGCTTTTCAGAAATGAAAATTATCCTGGACTTTTTATTGGGATACTTGAGCTGGACGTTGACCCTGTCCCTGTGTCAATTCACAAGACCTTCCAGCTCTGATGGTCTTTAAAAAGCGCTAACCTCTCTTCCTGTTGCATTCAAGGTGATTAGCGCCGATGAGATTTATAATCTAATAAACCTTTCGGAAGGATGCTCTCCCTTCTGCCCCCACCGTGGAAGACTGGCAGCGGTGGCATTTAATCCGCGCAAAAGGTCACACTGGCAGGTGTGTATTGGAGGAGGATTTTTCATAACCGTTGCCCTGTGTTAACTTCTTCGGTGCCTACCACATCTGAGGGTTTCTCCTTCCGTGCAGAATGAAAAGGCTGCCAAGTTGGGCTTTGGGAGTTAAGCATCTCTTAGAACAAATTTAAATTTGTTCTAAGAGATGCTTAGAACAAATTTAAATTTAAATCAGTTATGAGATTTTTAGAAAAGCCCATTCTTTGCATTCACGGTCCATTTGGCTATGATCTATTCTTTCCATACGTCTTCTCCAGGTTTCCAGAAGCCCAGATTCACTTAAGAACCACATGACCACTTAGCAACTGCGATGATTCACTTAACAGCTGTGGCAAGAAAAGTCATAAAATGGGGCAAAAGTCACTTAATAACAACGGTCTCACTTAGCAACATAAATCTGGGGCTCAATTGAGGGGGTCCACCTATTCTCCAAAGCACCTGAAGGCAGGACAAGAAGCAACGGGTGGAAACTAACCAAAGAGAGAAGCAACCTGGAACTGAGGAGAAATTTCCTGACAGTTGAGGACAATTAACCAGTGGAACAACCTGCCTCCAGAAGCGGTGAATGCGCCAACACTGGAAGTTTTTAAGAAGAGACTGGACAACCATTTATCTGAAATGGTATAGGGCAGAGGTCTTCAAACTTGGCCCTTTTATGACTTGTGGACTTCAATTCCCAGAATTCCTCAGCCAGCATGCCAGGCTGAGGAATTCTGGGGGTTGAAGTCCACAAGTCTTAAAGTGGCCAAGTTTTGGAAACATTGCTTTAGGTCAGGGGTCTTCAAGCTAGGCCCTTTTAATGACTCGTGGACTTCAACTCCCAGAATTCCTGAGCTAGCATGGCTCAGCTTGGAAACCTCTACCTTTCCCCTCAGCGTGCCTGGCTGAGGGATTCTGGGGGTTGAAGTCCACAAGTCATAAAAGGGCCAAGTATGAAGACCCCTGGTATAGGGTTTTCTGCCTGAGCAGGGGGTTGGACTAGAAGACCTCTAAGATCTCTTCCAACTCAATCATTATTGTTGTTGTTGTTATAAGTTGAGGACTGCCTGTAATTCAACAGGCTCAAATTGTATTAAATTATTTTCTTAACTTGAAAGTGGAAGGAAGTGAGCATATGGACCATTCATATTTACACCAATCATAAGAGGAACCACATAAACGAAAATTAGTACTGCAATATTTCATTGTGACACAGTTCGCACACAGTTAAAAAATCTTAGTTAATGCACTGAAAGGATTTCAAACAAGTAATACAATTTGCACATCATACTACACATAAATAACAACAGCGAAGAAAACACACAGTTCACATTCAGGAATATTAATTCCCTTTGTTATATTTGGACTGCATCTGCAATTTATTATTATTTTTTAAGTAGTAAAAATATCTTCCATTAAATTTTTCTTTTATTTATTAAATTTATATGCCATCCGTCTCGCCCTGCAAAGAGATTAATAATAATTTGCTGTTGGACAGATCAGCTTTTTAGCAAAAAGACTTAAACTGATTAATTGAAAAGGTACTGTTCTTTTTGAAATCCCCGTGGTTCATTCTGACTAATTAGTTATTTGCTTGTCAAATTATAGCAACGTCATTTGTTTGAAAGCTGTCCCAAACTTACTGTTTTATGAACTGTGTCTGTGAATTTATTCCAGATGTCACCTTTTGTTTACATCCCACATCTGGTAGCTGCCTGCTATCATAACATAAGAGTTCGGATCAGTTCATAGTTTATTATAACACAAATGTTTGGCCAATAATTTTCCACATAGATCATATTTCTCCATCAATCTGGAAAGTCCTAAAGTACGACAAGCTCCGTTTATTTAACTGAGTTCCTTGCTCCAGAAATGCGATACTTTTGCTTATTCAAAGACTTGAGCATAAGCATAAATATCCCTACACGTAGGGGGTTCATAAACCATGTTTTTTAATTCTTAAACATAATCCCTCTTTAATGTATGAGCTTTCCCAAAGGTGCTTTTTCATGAGGTAACTGGACTTTGTTTTTTCTTTGAAGACATTTCGCTCCTCATTCAAGAAGCTTCTTCAGTTCTGACTGGATGGTGGGGAACGGAAGGATTTATACTCCTTGCAGAGAGCTGGTCGTTTGCATTTTTTTTTAGAGAGTCGTTGAGGCCACTTGGAGGTTTGTCTGTGTCTTCAGGGACACCTGAGTGGTGCAAATGGGTGTGGAGCCTCCTTGGGACTGCTGAAAGGATTGTGTTATAGACAGGAGATACATGGTGTCGTATCCCCCTCCCTTTTGTTGAGAGAGGGCTGTTCAATTTTGACCTAGATGGCCTCTTGGACCCCTCTTTCTAACCAGCGGTCCTCTCTGTCCAAAATGTGGACTTTGCTGTCTTCGAAAGAGCGGCCTTCGTCTTTCAAACGTAGATGGACGGCTGACTCATGTCCCGATGGGTTTGTTCTCCTATGTTGTGCCAGGCNTACGTCTAAAAAGTTCCACACAACAGCCACCATGTAAATAGCACACACAGAACAGCCCAAAACACACAGAGGATGGGCTCCAGCCCAAATCCAAAAGCTTGGAAGATAACATCTCTGGTCCTGGTGACCAACCCTGATTGGATCCTGCAACATTACCCTGGGATACGTCTATTCGCTTTCATTTGTGTCCTACTCTCTTACAATATTTATAAAGAAAGACAAGATGGCTTCATTTGTTTATTTTAAAAACTCTAGGCTCTTCCTGGGTCAAATTAGAAGAATGTAACTCAAAAGTACGGAACAGAAGGTCCGGGGAAAAACAATCTTATCAGATTATCTAGATTGGATATTGAAACAATTCAACAGATAAAAGCAACTAAGGGGATCTATATTGAAGGATGGCCAACGGTTGCCTTGATGCAAAAAAATTAAAAAAAATAAATCTCTTTTCTGTTCTCCGCCACCTCCTTTCAAAAAAAAACAAACCTAAACATGTGAATACAGTTCAAAGGCATAATGTGTCTTCCAGCCAACCGAGGTATAACGGAGGCCGTGTGTACGAACAACGGTCTCTAATCCTGAGGACCAGGAGAATGGGTCACTTGAGGCCGTTATGCTTCTTGCAATAAAGTGGAAATTCGGAAACAACAATATCGGTCAAGGTAACGCAATAGGTCCATTCTGCAGGAAGCAAATGGAAATCAGATTACTTTAGAGCGAAGATGGAAATAAATGGCTGGTAAGGTCAGGCAGAAGGTAACCTTATTCATATCCTAAATCATATTCATTGTGGAAAGAAAAAAATGAAGGTAATTTCAATGGCCAATAAATAATGCATGAAATCACTTATATAAGCAGACTAGAGCCATCAGGCTAGAAATACGGAGAAAACATCCTCTACGTATTTGTCTTTTCTAAGTACACCATTATAAGTACAAGTGCAGACAAATAGTAAATTCTTCAGACAGAACTGACAGATGATTAAGATAATTAGGGGACTGGAGGCTAAAACATACAAGGAACGGTTGCTGGAATTGGCCATGTCTAGTTTAATGAAGAGAAGGACAAGGGGGGACAGGATAGCAGCCTTCCAGTATCTCAGGGGCTACCCCAAAGAAGAGGGAGTCAAGCTATTCTCCAAAGCGCCTGAAGGCAGGACAAGAAGCAACAGATGGGAACTAATCAAGGAGAGAAGCAACCTAGAACTAAGGAGGAATTTCCTGATAGTTAGAACAATTAACCAGTGGAACTGCTTGCCACCAGAATGCTCGAACACTGGACGTTTTTAAGAAGAGACTGGACAGCCATTTGTCTGAAATGGTATAGGGTTTCCTGCCTGAGCAGGGGGTTGGACTAGATGACCTCCAAGGTCCTTTCCAACTCTATTATTATTATTATTATTATTATTATTATTATTATTATTATTATTATTATTATTATTATTATTATTATTATTATTATTATTATTATTATGTGGATCATCGCACAGTCAGCCAGATGTTCAGACTGGATTTGGCATTTTGTCTACCTATCGAGTCCTTTCCCAGAACCTGGGATAGGCAGATGTGGATGTTTGATGGTANTACGTCTAAAAAGTTCCACACAACAGCCACCATGTAAATAGCACACACAGAACAGCCCAAAACACACAGAGGATGGGCTCCAGCCCAAATCCAAAAGCTTGGAAGATAACATCTCTGGTCCTGGTGACCAACCCTGATTGGATCCTGCAACATTACCCTGGGATACGTCTATTCGCTTTCATTTGTGTCCTACTCTCTTGAAATATTTATAAAGAAAGATAAGATGGCTTCATTTGTTTATTTTAAAAACTCTAGGCTCTTCCTGGGTCAAATTAGAAGAATGTAACTCAAAAGTACGGAACAGAAGGTCCGGGGAAAAACAATCTTATCAGATTATCTAGATTGGATATTGAAACAATTCAACAGATAAAAGCAACTAAGGGGATCTATATTGAAGGATGGCCAACGGTTGCCTTGATGCAAAAAAAATAAATAAAAATAAATCTCTTTTCTGTTCTCCGCCACCTCCTTTCAAAAAAAAAAACCTAAACATGTGAATACAGTTCAAAGGCATAATGTGTCTTCCAGCCAACCGAGGTATAACGGAGGCCGTGTTTACGAACAACGGTCTCTAATCCTGAGGACCAGGAGAATGGGTCACTTAAGGCCGTTATGCTTCTTGCAATAAAGTGGAAATTCGGAAACAACAATATCGGGTCAAGGTAACGCAATAGGTCCATTCTGCAGGAAGCAAATGGAAATCAGATTACTTTAGAGCGAAGATGGAAATAAATGGCTGGTAAGGTCAGGCAGAAGGTAACCTTATTCATATCCTAAATCATCTCCTCTGTGGAAAGAAAAAAAAAACCGAAGGTAATTTCAATGGCCAATAAATAATGCATGAAATCACTTATATAAGCAGAATAGAGCCATCAGGCTAGAAATACGGAGAAAACATCCTCTACGTATTTCTATTTTCTAAGTACACCATTAAGTACAAGTGCAGACAAAAAATTCTTCAGACAGAACTGACAGATGATTAAGATAATTAGGGGACTGGAGGCTAAAACATATAAGGAACGGCTGCTGGAATTGGGCATGTCTAGTTTAACGAAGAGAAGGACCAGGGGGGACATGATAGCAGCCTTCCAGTATCTCAGGGGCTGCCCCAAAGAAGAGGGAGTCAAGCTATTCTCCAAAGCACCTGAAGGCAGGACAAGAAGCAACAGATGGGAACTAACCAAGGAGAGAAGCAACCTAGAACCAAGGAGGAATTTCCTGATAGTTAGAACAATTAGCCAATGGAACTGCTTGCCACCAGAATGCTCGAACACTGGACGTTTTTAAGAAGAGACTGGTCTGAAATGGTATAGGGTTTCCTGCCTGAGCAGGGGGTTGGACTAGATGACCTCCAAGGTCCCTTCCAACTCTATTATTATTATTATTATTATTATTATTATTATTATTATTATTATTATTATTATTATTATTATTATTATTAACTTTAATTTTAACTTTAACTTCTTTAACTAACAGGAGAGATTAACATAAGCACTGAAAGGCAGATAATCTTTCTGTTATATCTTTAACCATTCCCTTGGTGGCCGTTCAAAGTTACAACCGCACTGAATAAAAATGGACTTACGACCGGTTTTCACCCAACCACTGCAGTATCCCCCGTGGTCACGTGGTCAAAATTGGGATGCTGGTCAACTTCCGACAGTTGCAGCGCCCCAGAATCATCTTTCGCAATAACTGCAGGGATTTATTGAACAATGGTGGGCGAGAAAGGTTATAAAAATAAGGCACAACTCACAACAACTGACTTGCTAATCAACAACAGACATTTTGGGATCAGCGGTGGCCGTAAATCAAGGGCTCCTTCTACTTTTTCTACATAAGCCTCTTATACAAATTAGTTGCTTGGTTTTATTTGAATAAAGCGGACTGGGTTGAATCTGAACAGAACTGAGATTCAACCAGTTCCTGCTGGAAATCTGGATTTTTCTAAACGGTTTATGTTAAGAACGATGCTACAGGTTAGTTCCAATTGGTTTTGATAGATCTCCTTTTCTTTCTTTCTTTTAATTGTGAGTTAGAGGCAGAAAATAACCCCAAAGTCAAACTCACTTAATGACTGTCTCACTTAGCAACAAACTTTCTGGGCCTGGTCGTTACATCAAGGACTATTTATGAGGCGACAAGATGCTATTGGCATGAAGGGCTTCGAACAGAATTGGGTAAGGTAATAATAATAATGATGATGATGATGATGAAGTTGGAAGGGACCTTGGAGGTCATCTAGTCCAACCCCCTGCTCAGGCAGGAAACCCTATACCATTTTGGACAAATGGCTGTCCAGTCTCTTCTTAAAAACTTCCAGTGTTGGAGCATTCACCGCTTCTGGAGGCAGGTTGTTCCACTGGTTAATTGTTCTAACTGTCAGGAAGTTTCTCCTTAGTTCTAGGTTGCTT
>NW_015390795.1:0-12370 GCF_001527695.2 Protobothrops mucrosquamatus | reverse complement strand
TTGTAAAGTGGTATTAACAGTTCACGTGATCTTGATTCTATCCCTCTTTTAATGCAGCCCAGCACCGTGTTGGCTTTTTTGGCAGCTGCAGCACACGGCTGGCTCCTATTTAGGTGATTGTCCACTAGGACTCCGAGATCCCTCTCACAGTTACTACTATTGAGCAAGGTACCCCCTATACTATACCTGTACATTTGGTTTTTCTTGCCTAAATGTAGAACCTTACTTTTTTCACCCTTGAATTTCATTTTGTTGGATAGCGCCCAGTGTTCAAGTCTGTCCAGATCCTCCTGTATCCTAAGCCTGTCTTCTGGAGTGTTGGCTATTCCTGCCAGCTTGGTGTCGTCTGCAAATTTGATGTATTTGTTGTATCTGATTAAACCACATATGGCTGGTTTTATCTCATTAAGACAGTGTGCTATATTTAAAGGGAAAGAGACACATGGATGTCTGACTTCTTCCTAACGTGTGTTTTTCCCTTCCTTTTCTCCCTGCCCATGTGTCTCTTCCAGGATGTGTCTCTAAATGAAACTTTACAACTTCCAGGTGTTCCAAACCAGAGCCAGCGTTTTTGAAAAATAACAGATTTCTATTGGATTTCTTGTGTCCTCTGCCTGCACATGTCAACCGTCAGGTGTCAAGAAACACAATTTTTCATATTAGACTCTTTTCTGTTACGCCAATAAAGGACTTTAGCCAGAGAAAAAGACAGGAAACCGAACCACTTACAAGGGAAACATGACTTTTATTTGTAATAAATCTCAAATACAAGACCAGTAGGTGTCAATGGTCCAAAATATATAACAAGGCCATATCTTTGCAGGCACACAAGTGTGGCCAAAACAATTCTCAAGTTGTTTTCCCTAAAATTTGCCTTTGGGGAAGATGTCTTTTGGATAGATAAAGCAAAATTGGAACTTTTTTGTCTGTCACAGAAAGAAAAAAACGATGCTTTTTTGGAAAAGAACCTCAACCCGACAATTAAAAGATCCTATAAAATTATGGGGTAGTTTTGTGGCCTTTGGCACCAAGTGTCTTGGATCCGTACAGAAGATTAATGAAGACAGCTCTTGTCTCAGAGTTATGGCTACCCCATTGCTGGAGATTAATGGGGTAGAGATTAATCCAGAATGGTATAGGCCAGGGGTAGGCAACCTTGGCTCTTTTATGACTCGTGGACTTCAACTCCCAGAATTCCTGAGCCAGCCACGCTGAGGGGAAAGGGAGAGGTTTCCAAGCTGAGCCATGCTGGCTCAGGAATTCTGGGAGTTGAAGTCCACAAGTCATAAAAGGGCTAAGTTTGAAGACCCCTGGTATAGGGTCTCCTGCTTGAGCAGGGGGTTGGACTAGAAGACCTCCAGGGCCCCTTCCAACTCTGTTATTCTGTTGTATTCTGGAGCCAAGCAACCAACCTACAAACCCCTCAGAATCCAAATCAACCACACAGCCCACCAGAGACAGCACCGACCTCAAACAATACACGCCAGCCCCCCTCCCACCAGCAGTTCACCCCCCCAATGACCCTGACTTGATGTAACCTCCCCATCACAACATCCATCACAAGACCCTCACTGATGACTCAGACCTGACCCATCACAAGACTCTCAGGTGACACATCCACACCTGAAGCCCTTATGAACATTGACATCCCCTCAACTCCGCTGAAGATGTCACCTAGCCTGGTAACGAAATATTTGGAAACCAACCCATCAGCTCAGAGAACGTACCTTCACCCTCATCCTACAGACTCACACCTGACCCATCACAAGACCCATCACAGACCCTCACTCGACACACCCACATCTGAAGCCCTTATCAACAGAAGAACACCGACACTGACGTCCCCTCAACTCTGCTGAAGATGTCACCTAGCCTGGTAGCAAAAATTCGGAAACCAACCCACAACCTCGAAGAACGAACCTTCACCCTCACCAAACATAATGCCCAGACTTAGAAACTCTTTCTGAGAGCCATTGAGGTCACTTTGAGGTTCTTCTGTACCCTCAGAGACATCCGAGTCAGAGTGCAAATGGGTGTGGAAACTTCTTGGAACTGCTGAAAGGACCAGAAATAGGTGGTGTTGTATCCCTTCCCCTCTGTTGTGAGGGGGCTGTTCCATCTTAACGTAGATGGTTACCAGCATCAAATTGCTGGTTGTGCAGTTCACAAGTAGGCTGGCTTGGTCGCTCAACAGCGAGACCCCGGTGAAGCGGGCACAGCAGTGCCTGCATTTTCCGCGTCGCATGAGAAAAGCATGTCTTCCTTCCCCTGTCCTTATCACTTTCTACAGAGCGACGATCGAGAGCATCCTGTCATATAGCATCACAGTCTGGTTTAGAAGCATCCCTGCTTCGGACAGGAAGGCGGTGCAGAGAGTGGTGAGGACAGCAGAAAAGATCATTGGCAGTTCCCTCCCTTCCATCCAGGACATGGCACAGAAGCGTTGCTTGAGCAGGGTCCGTAAGATTGTCTGGGACACTACACACCCTCTCCATGACCTGTTTTCCTTGTTACCTTCTGGGAGGGGGCTCCGTGGTATCCGAAGCAGAATATCCAGATTGTCACAGCTTTGTTCCATACAGTGTCAACCTTGTGAACTCTAAAGCTTCCTCCTTCCGTTATGTACTCAAGATGGACAGTGATTAATATGTATCTGTTACTTATATGTAAGGGTGTAGGTCTATACATATGTTATATATAGTGCGTGTTATGTATGTGTACACTTTGAGAGGAAGCAACTAAATTTCATTTTTTAATGTGTGCCATTGTGCCCACAGGGAAAAATGACGATAAAGGTTATCTAGTCTCTTTGACTCTCTTTCAAACCAATGGTCCTCTCTGCCCAGAATGTGGACTTTGTTGTCTTTAAAATGCAGATGGGTCGCTGGATCTTGTCCTTTGGGATAACCATGACTGAGGATCTCCATAGACATCTGGTAACCCTAGACCAGGGGTAGGCCACCTTGGCTCTTTTATGACTTGTGGACTTCAACTCCCAGAATTCCTCAGCCAATTTTGCTGGCTGAGGAATTCTGGGAGTTGAAGTCCACAAGTCATAAAAGAGCCAAGGTGGCCTACCCCTGCCCTAGACATGCCCAACACCTGTTCACACAACACATGTTTAATAGAGCTACAGCAAGCTGCCAGTCAGCAGAAAGGAACTAATAGAAAAACACAGCTGAAATGCTGCAGGATATTATCATTCATTCTCTCTGGAGATGTTCCCAGTCCAAAATCCGCCCCCCACTCCAGTTTGTTAAAAAAATATCCGGAATTTGGATGGAAGTAATTACCAGTCAAAAAGACTAGGGTAACTTCGGAGAAGTTTTCACAGCCAAGTCAGATCCCTATAAAAGATTCAAATTTTTTTTATGTCATACTTAGAACATCATACCCTTTCTCTAGAGGAAAAAATTCTATTTCTGTACAAGAGAATATACGTTAGCTAATTTGAAAAAGTCCTACTTAAATTCCTCTAATGTGTTCTCCCCACTGCTGAATATTAATTGTTCTTTGTTTTACTCGGTGCATTAAACTCTTGAGGTATTAAACAGTTTCGGTTACTTCTTCAGCTTCGACCATTATGTTCTTCTCAGATTCTTCTGCTTAGCCGCCACAATCCACGTAATTTTATGGTACAGATGGACACCTGCTAATGTGAACATTTCCTGCCTTCTACTAAATAAGGTCACTGATGGATCTCTACAGGACAGTCTGTCCAATCTTGGTGGCTCTGAGACTTTTGGACTTCAACTCCCAGAATTCCCCAGCCAACCGATTTATTGCTAAGCAACCTATGCTTAGAAATCTTCTTAACAGTCAGCACCTGCCTGGAATTAGACAAGAGTCCACAGAATCCAAGGAAGGCTGGACTTAGTCCACTGGTGGCTACGTAGGGATTCTAGGCTGATTCCTCTTTTGACTCCGCCTCCAGGTTCTCTCCCATTATCTCTACCCAGATAATGTCATTGTCCTGCCTCCCATCACAATGCCATGCCTGCCATCTTGAATGATTCTGACACGTACCCTGTCCACTCAGCTGGCTAGCACCATTTAGGCTTGCTCTGAACCAGGACTTTTTTTTTTTTTAACCTACTTCAAAAACTGGAACATATTGGAAAAACCAATTCAGCGTCCCCCGTAATCGGGATTAATAATTCAGACTGCAGCTGACAAAAGCAAAGCATCTCCCATCTTGATCTTTTCACCATCTTCACTAGAAGGTGGGCTTTTGAGGAAGCCAGCCTGCAGATGAATCTTTCATTCAACATTGTTTAATCTAGGTCAGCGTCTCTCAACGCTGGCAGCTGGAAGATGGATGGACTACAGCTTGCTGGCTGGGGAATTCTGGGAGTTGTAGTCTACCCATCTTCCAGCTGCCGACGTTGAGAGACACTGGTCTATGTGAATGACTTGGCTACCCATTGGGGGAAAAAACCTTTGTTAGAGGGAGGGATCCAGGAGACCAGGGCATGGCACTAAAAAGCAGAGACATCACCCTGCCAACAAAAGTCCGTATAGTCAAGGCCATGGTTTTCCCAGTTGCAATGTATGGCTGTGAAAGTTGGACCATAAGAAAGGCCGAGCGCCAAAGAATGGAGGCCTTTGAACTCTGGTGCTGGAGAAGACTCCTGCGAGTCCCCTGGACTGCAAGGCGATCCAACCGGTCAGTCCTAGAGGAGATCAACCCCGACTGCTCTTTAGAAGGCCAGATCCTGAAGTTGAAACTCAAGTCCTTTGGCCACCTAATGAGAAGGAAGGACTCCCTGGAGAAAAGCCTAATGCTGGGAAAGATGGAGGGCAAGAGAAGAAGGGGACGACAGAGAAGGAGGTGGCTGGATGGAGTCCCTGAAGCAGGAGGCGTGAGCTTCAATGGACTCCAGAAGATGGTAGAGGACAGGAAGGCCTGGAGGAACGTGGTCCATGGGGTCGCGATGGGTCGGACACGACTTCGCAACTAACAACAACAACAACCGAGCCACTGTCCCTTCCCCACATTTAATAAGCACAGGAGGAGGGGGGGGGATGTTGGCCAGTCTGCTGCCGAAAAGGACGCACCCCGCTTGAAAGATAAAGATGTAACCAGGATAGATTTGCATGGAACGGTGCCACCACAGCTGCTGTGCCCAATTATGGCTATGTCGAATATATATATATATATTAAAAAAAAAACCCTGTTAATAGTCTCAGCGTGTTGGCTGGATTATCTGCTAAATAATTAATGCCCCATATTATTGTCAGCAGGTGCTTCGACAATTAACCTCTGGCTATTTAATTGGTAATTTCTGCCAGGCTGAAGCGGGCCATCCTTAAACATGAATCTAATACAGAGAGACAGAGAAAAAGAAACATTTTGGCCGTCCGAATCCTTCAATCGTAAGAATAATATCCGTGAGTAATAAGTTCTGAAGGCAGACAGTCTCCCATTTTGGATTCAGGGGTCTTTTGCCCATTCAGCTGGCGTCTATGGCGTACAGGCGATCCTCGACTTGTTATAATTCACTTAGTGACCGTTCGAAGTTACCACAGCACGGGGGAAAAAGTGACTGATGACCGTTTTTCAGAGTTACGACCGTTGCAGCATCCCCAGGGTCACATGGTCAAAATTCAGACACTTGGCAATTCAGACACTCATATTTATGACGGTCGCAGTGTTCCCGGAGTCACGTGATCCCCCTTTTGCGACCTTCTGACAAGAAAAGTCAATGGGGAAGCCAGATTCGCTTAACGACCGTGTTACTAACTTAACAACTGCAGTGATTGACTTAACAACTGTAGCAAGAAAGGTCATAAAACGGGAGAAAACTCACCGAACAAATGTCAAGTGTAACAGATAAATTACATTTTAGAAACATGGGAATGTAAGGGCTTTTATCTGCAATGAAAACATTAACGTTACAGTAAATGACAAATAACAATGTTTCGGTAATCAACTGAGGGAATATTTAAATTTAGGAACTGACCTGATGCTCGTCTCGTGAAGCGGTTAATCACAGGGGCTAAAAGAAATGAAAGACAACAGAGAGGGCATTAGTCACTATCAAAGTAAAATACACACACGTGCGGTTTTCCAAGCTACGTGAACGCAGTTTTTAATCCATTATAATGATCACAATTCATTTCCGTAAAACGGCTGATAAAAATTAAAGTCCCGCCTGGGATGAAATTGCTCCAACTGATTTCTTGGGAGGGAAAGAAATAATGACTTTATGAAATTCAAAGGAATGAGGAAAAAAGTAACGGGGGGGGGGGGGGGAGAAGGGGAAGGAACAGAAAGTCAAATATTAAATTCCACTTTGATGTTCACTTCTCTTTTATCTCTCCAAGCAACAGTTCCTGTGTCTTCGGAACCAAACCCTCTTCCTTCACAATATTTGAAAATGTCATTTTTTTCACTTTTATGCACATCAGCTTTTAATTGAAATGTGGAACAATCAATCAGCTGTTTGCCTCCAACACAAAACTGCTTGTCTCAAAAACTTGTCATAAGATCCGAAAGCCACATCCAGGCAGTCCTCGACAATGGAGTCCAAAATTTATGTTGCTAAGTGAGGAATTTGTTAAGTGAGTTTTGCCCCATTTTACGACTTTTTTTGCCACAACTGTTAAGGGAACCACTGCAGTTGTTAAGTTAGTAACACAGTTGTCAATAATGATGATGATGATGATGATGATGATAATAATAATAATAAAAGTTGGAAGGGACTTTGGAGGTCATCTAGTCCAGCCCCCTGCTCAGGCAGGAAACCCTACACCAGGGGTAGGCAACCTTGGTTCTTTTATGACTCGTGGACTTCAACTCCCAGAATTCCTGAGCCAGCCACGCTGAGGGGAAAGAGGGAGGTTTCCAAGCTGAGCCATGCTAGCTCAGGAATTCTGGGAGTTGAAGTCCACGAGTCATAAAAGAGCCACGGTTACCTACCCCTGCCCTATACCATTTCAAACAAATACTTCTTTAGTAGGGCCTTTTGTGCTCTGTCCCTCCATTTCTCTTTTGGCTATTGTTTCCATCAGTTTGCCTGGAACAAAGGTTAAAACTCTGGTTTATTGTTTTCTAATTCTCCCTAGGGCAGGAGTAGGCAACCTTGGCTCTTTTATGACTCGTGGACTTCAACTCCCAGAATTCCTGAGTCAGCCTGGGTCAGCTTGGAAACTCTCCCTTTTCCCTCAGCGTGGCTGGCTCAGGAATTCTGGGAGTCGAAGTCCACCAGTCATAAAAGAGCCAAGGTTCCCCACCCCTGCCCTGTATCAGGGGTCCTCAACCTTGGCAACTTTAAGACTCGTGGACTTCAACTCCCAGAATTCCTGAGCCAGCATGGCTCAGCTTGGAAACCTCTTCCTTTTCCCTCAGCGTGCCTGGCTGAGGAATTCTGGGAGTCGAAGTCCACAAGTCATAAAAGGGCCAAGTTTGAAGACCCCTGTCGTGGGTGCTCCATCACTGGAGGCTTTTAAAAAGAGACTGTCTGAAAGGGGTCTCCTGCTTGAGCAGGGGGTTCGACTAGAAGACCTCCAAGGTCCCTTCCAACTCTGTTATTCGGAGGCTCATTCCCGTCTGCACTGGAATTTCTAATCTAGGCAAGCTACCTCTGAGTGTTTTCAACCAAGCAAGTTGAGTACAGCTATGAAATATCAAGAGAGATGCGATTATATCGACAGGTTAGGAAGCTAACTGACATTTGCACGGATTCAACTGTCGGCCGAGGAAGCAAATCCACCTGCTGGCTAATAATCTGATCCATGAATCAGTTGCAGTTTTAAGCCGATTCTGCTCAGACCATATGCTCAGCAAGCAGGCAGACGTAACCCCCATCCAGTTGCAGGGGAAAACCACACGGCCTCAGCCACTTAGCAGAAAAAAAGCTTTCTTCCACGCAGCTAATCAACTCAACAAGCTCATAAGCTCACTCTTTCTGCTTGCCCTCCTGTTTGTTTGCTTGTTCTGATCAGAAGTTCCCAAACTAACTAAAGCAGTGGCATATAAAGAAAACTCATATAAAATGTTTTACAGCTGGCATGTGACACCAGTGAGATTAGCAAAAATGTTTAAAAATACTTCGAATAACTGTTGGAAATGCAGACAAAGACCAGGTACTTATTACCATATCTGGTGGACATGCCCTAAAGCAAAAAGATTTGGGGTTAAAATACATTTATGGTTGGAGAAAAGGACTCAAAAACAAATAGACTTCAAACCAGAATTGTTTTTGTTAGGAATAATGGGAGCTAATGATGAGAAAGATTGCAGATATTTAATACTACACGTACTAACGGCAGCAAGAATTGTATTTGCCCAACACTGGAAAAACGAAAAGTACTAATTAAGAAAATTCTAGAGTGTGCAGAAATGGATAGATTTTACTTTAAAGATAAAAGAGAAAGAAGTCTCAGTGTACTTTAGAACATGGGATAATTTCTATCAATGGCTAGAAAGACGAATTAGAGAGAAAGGAATGTGATATGTAATTTTGAATATATATTAGCAAGATTGAGTGATTAATTAACATATTGTTTATGATTATTAACTATTTTCTATTACATTTATCAATAAATTTTTAGCTTATACATAACTTAATTACATTCAATCTTCATAAACAATCCATATCCTGTTATTGATTTTTACTCAGTTTTTAATTTCTTATCCATATTCCAATTTAACCTTTGATATTTATAACTTTCAGACTTTGGGTAACCAAAATTTCCCTTATCTCGCTTCATAACAAACTATAACATATAAGGAACAATTGCTGGAATTGGGTATGTCTAGTTTAACGAAGAGAAGGACGAGGGGGGACATGATAGCAGTGTTCTAGTATCTCAGGGGCTGCCCCAAAGAAGAGGGAGTCAAGCTATTCTCCAAAGCACCCGAAGGCAGGAGAAGAAGCAACGGATGGAAACTGATATCAAGGAGAGTAGCAACCTAGAACTAAGGAGAAACTTCCTGACAGTTAGAACAATTAACCAGTGGAACAACCTGCCTCCAGAAGCGGTGAATGCTCAAACACACCTTCAAAAATTCTTCTCTGACCTGTCGGTAAACAGACTTTACCACATCCCAAGGACGGACTCGTCCCCCAACCTGAGCTACTGGAGGTACCAGGGAAGGTTGAAATAATAATAATAATAATAATAATAATAATAATAATAATAATAATAATAATAATAATAATAATAATAATAATAATAATTTATTATTATTATTATATCCAAAATACATATTTTATCTATTTGAATATAATCTTGTTTTATTTCCCGAAAGTTATCTATTTCCCATCATATTAAATCATCTACTTAATAACACAATATCCCCTTTAATAAGTCAAAACCATTTTATACATATAGTGCCTGGGTTAATCAATAAATCAAACATATTCATAATATTTAACTTTCTTTTCCCTTTTAAGTCTAATTTTTAAATATTAATCCGATAAAATCCTTATTTTCAACTGGTTTCCAAATATTATAAATTTAATAACCAAAATTTCCCTTATGGGTCCTTTTATGGCCGTCCATCAAGTCACAGCTGGGATTTCATGAATCGACACCCGCGGCTGGGTCCCGAACTGACCCGTGACTGTGTTTCAAAAACTGGACTTGGAGATGAATGATTGAGGTAGCCACAATAGCCGAAGAAATTCAATATTAATCAACCCAGCAGCTTCAGATATAATCTGAAATGAATTAAGGAGCTGCAGTAGGAACGGGGAATTATTTTCTCCTGAACAGCATCCACCTTGTAAGCTAATAACTCAACACAGCCTATAACAATGACGGTGTTGTGTGTGGAAAACAACACATTTCGGTTCAGGGGAATTGCTTTCTGCCCTGCTGAGAAGAACCACAAACAGGGACCCTGTAAAGTAAAAAAAAAAAAAAAAAAGGACGAATACTTTCTGTATTCATGCTTCGGAAACAATCCTAAAATCATAAAGAAGGGGAACGTCTCCAATTCAAGCTCTGTATTAAAACAGAAGCCCGAGAATAATAGGTGTTTTTTTTTCCCCCCCAATCTTCTAACATCTTGGATAGAATCTGACCCGGTTCACCCAAACCGCACATCTCAAATAGGGGGAGTAAACTAACAGGGTTTAAAAAGAGAAATCAAGGCATTTTGGATTAAGAAATGGTGGAATATTCAAAATATTATTAAGAAAAAGATAAAAGTTTAAGCCTCAGATATTTTTGCTGGGTATTAGGGAATATTTGGATAAAAAAGAAATGGATTTGATGTTGAATTTGATAACTGCTGCAAGACTACTAGTATTTTGCCCACTATAGAAGAATGGTCACTTAAACTCTCAAATTTAGCAGAAATGGCCAAGATTTCTGCTTATGTGAAGGACTATTCGCAAGAAAGATACATTTCGGTTTGGAGAAGATGGATAGATTATATTGAGAGTAAATATGGTACTAAAAAAATTTCATTTGGTTTTTGAGTAAATTTTAGAGTATTAATGTAGTTTATATGTTATAACAGGTTACTTATTTTTATTTATAATTATTAATATGATGTTATAATTATTGTGTTTAATATTAGTATATTTGTTTAAAAGAGAGTTAAAGGGTGTTACAGATTTGTTAATCTAATCGTTGATTAATGTTAGATAGAGTATGGTTACTGTATTGTTAATTATTAATAGTTGATTAATGTTAGATAGAGTATGGTTACTGTATTGTTAATGTTAGATAGAGTATGGTTACTGTATTGTTAAGATTGGCTCTGGGAAGTGGGGGGGGAGGGGAAGGGTGGGTTCTGGGGAGGGGGGAATTATATTGTAAAACTTTTATAAAATTTTCAATAAAAAAAAAGAGAGAAATCAAAACAGTTCAGAACAGGAATGAAGAAAGACAACGGTGATACCTGATGTATTACAGGGAGGGAGGGAGGGTCCAAATTCACATAATGAGACTGAGATAAGATTTCAATCCAGGCCATTCCAGCCTTCCCTAAGAGGAGAAAAACTGCAAAATATATTCTTTTATTCCTTTGAACCTTCCTCCTCTGCTGATAGGCACAAGAAAACTTTCGGGGACGGAAAAATATTCAACCCACACGCTGGCATTCCCGAGAAGGTTTTTGGACCCCAGAGAAGGAATCGTATCACTGAGAGAAATGTAACAGAGGGGGAAAAAAAATCAGTTTTGGTTGCAAGAACTGACTTACAAAACGATGCTAACCACCCCATTTCTGTGCTGGCGAGTCGTTTTTAAGAGCCAACAACTCCAGCTGTGTTGTGATGCCTCGCAATGTAGCCAAAAAGCCAACAATTTGTATTTTCCTGGAGATAAAATGGAGGAGGCACGTCGTCTCGTTTTAACAGGTCTGATCGTTGCACTATAAACAACGGGTGTGTTTGGGGGAGTGTGTCCTTTTACTCTTTCAGAGAGGCTGTGGTGTGCTATTGTTTCGTTGCTAGGGAGACCGATGTGCGTCATCCAAAGGGCCCAGCACCCATGAGCATGCCACCTTTTCCTTAAGAGCTACCCACCCAAAGAGCTTCTAAATTAAGGAGTCCTTCCTTCGAATGCCCAGACTGGAAGCAATTGCAAATCTTGAATTGCAACTCATTGGCAGAATCAGCGGCCAAAGATTAGAGCGGTTTGCATCAATATGCAGATAAGATGGGATGGGATGGGATAGGATGGGATAGGATAGGATAGGATAGGATGCAGAATAGGATAGGATAGGATAGGATAGGATGGGATGGGATGGGATGGGATGGGATGGGATAGGATAGGATAGGATAGAATAGAATATAGGATAGAATAGAATATAGGATAGGATAGGATAGGATACAGAATAGGATAGGATAGGATATAGGATAGGATAGAAGATAGGACAGGACAGGACAGGACAGGAGAGGAGAGGATGCAGAATAGGACAGGACAGGACAGGACAGGATAGGATAGGATAGGATAGGATAGAATAGAATATAGGATAGAATAGAATATAGGATAGGATAGGATATAGGATAGGATAGGATATAGGATAGGATACAGAATAGGATAGGATATAGGATAGGATAGAAGATAGGATAGGATAGGATAGGATAGGATAGGACAGGACAGGACAGGACAGGACAGGACAGGACAGGAGAGGATGCAGAATAGGACAGGACAGGACAGGACAGGACAGGATAGGATAGGATAGGATAGAATAGAATATAGGATAGAATAGAATATAGGATAGGATAGGATATAGGATAGGATACAGAATAGGATAGGATAGGATATAGGATAGGATAGAAGATAGGATAGGATAGGATAGGATAGGATAGGATAGGATAGGATAGGACAGGACAGGACAGGACAGGAGAGGATGCAGAATAGGATAGGACAGGACAGGAGAGGAGAGGAGAGGAGAGGAGAGGAG
>NW_015390794.1:105520-108594 GCF_001527695.2 Protobothrops mucrosquamatus | reverse complement strand
ACTCCATCCAGCCACCTCATTCTCTGTCGTCCCCTTCTTCTATTGCCCTCAATCTTTCCCAGCATTAGGCTCTTCTCCAGTGAGTCCTTCCTTCTCATTAGGTGGCCAAAGTACTTGAGTTTCAACTTCAGGATCTGGCCTTCTAAAGAGCAGTCGGGGTTGATCTCCTCTAGGACTGACCGGTTTGATCGCCTTGCAGGTGAGCCAAAGATATTTTATTCCCGACCAGTTGAAATTCACTGATGGGCCTGAACAATGCCTTTTGCTTTGGTTTCATTACCAAAACTGAAGATTCAACCTCACTTCCTGCTTACCGGAGATGAGACACATAGCATTTCAGAAGGGTAGGAATGGAGAGATTTAAGATTAAAGATAACCTTTATTGTCATTTTTAACTGTGGGCACACTGGCACACATTAAAAATGAAATTCTGTTGCCTGCTCTCAAAATTCTCTTTCTCTCCTTGATTTCGCCTGGGTTACAACTGTGATCCGGGCTAGATCAAATATGTGTCCTTCTGAGTCTTTGTGGACGGTCATGAAGGATAGTCATGTCATGTCTTTTGATGGCCAAAAACTGCTTGTGCAGTCTGGTTGATAGGTTTCTTCCTGTTTGGCCCACATAGTTCATATTCATTCTGTCTGGACCCCATAGCTTCTTGTTATGCCAATTGTATTTCTTAAATATCACTTTCTGGCTGCGTTTCACTTTCTTTTAAGTTTTTTCGGATAATGCAAGATTCATAACAATTTATGCAGATGCATAGAACTATTTGTGTTTCTTGCAAAGTACTGACTCCTTTACACAGATCACACACTCCTAACTTTCTAGCAGTATTTGCATGTCTTAAGCGCTTCCCATCCTTCTGGCCTTTAAATACCTTTTTGTGTGATGTAAATTGGTGTGGGTGTTATTTGTCTGAATGTTTCTCAGTCATGGTCTGGTTTCGGGCTGTTTGATTGGCTGTTTGTTGTTGCTGGGCCATAGTCTTTGGTGTTTAAGTATCGTCTGTGTGATGCAAATGGTGTTTGTTTATTTGGTTGCCTCTGAGTCATGGTCTGGTTTTGGGTTGTTTGGCTGGCTGGCTGTTGTTGTTGAGACGTGGTCTGGTTTCTTCTTGTGATTTTTGTTGCTATGTGGTGGGGTGCCTGGGATCTTTGTGTTCATGGCATGGATAGGTGGATAAATGCAGCTGGCCAATCCAACAATCAATGGAACACCTACCCATCAATATGGCCCCAAAGGAAATGAAGGGTTGAAAGGAATTATTCAGCCAGCTTCACTGCCAACTGCTTAACTCATTGGAGAAAAAGCTCTTATGTGGAAAGATCCTGCAGTATTAAATAATCTGCATCAGACCAATGCAAGTTCTTCCACAGAAAGTATTACATCTGAAGTATCACTATCAAATTGCTATGATCACGAAACTGGTGAATAAAATAAAACAAGTGATCCAGAAGTTCTGACATGGTCTCTTGGCTGTTTTTAAAGCTGAGGCCTTTGTCTGGCACTACTCTAAACCAGGGCTTTTCGATCTTCTCACCCATTGTACCACTTTTAGGATATGGCAATATCCGAGTACCACTAGTCGCCTAGCAAGGTGTCAAAACCTTGATGACCCCCCCCCAAAAGGGAAAAAGTGATAAAGTACAGGTAGTCCTCGACTTACAACAGTTCGCTTAATGACTGTTCGAAGTTACAATGGCACTGAAAAAAGTGCCCCCCAAGCCACAGCCGAGCAAGACACCTGCCTGCCCACCCAGCGGCGCTCTTCCTCTTATTCAAGGTTTTCATTGTTGTGAGCATTTCTGTTGGGGATTGGCAGCGGAGGTGGGGTGGGAGGTGTTTGGTTTTGATTCCACCCATTTGCTGGGTGGTTGCAGCAGGTTTTGGTCACTTCACATGACCCTGGGACACTGTGACCATCATAAATATGAATCAGTTGCCAAGCATCTGAATGTAAATCACAGGACCCTGGAGATGCTGCAACATTCCAGCTGATCGGTGCTTCTTCTGGGCTCAGCAGAAGTGCCAGGATCAGCGCCGAGCTCCAGATGGATCCTGGCACTGATCCTGGTGCTTCCACTGAGCCCTGACAGCCCCGAAGAAGCGCCGATCAGCTGGAAAGCGGCACTGATCCTGGCACTTCCGCTGAGCCCTGACAGCCCTGCAGCTCCAGCCATCTCTCACTCAGGCTTGTGTGGTGCTGCCACCGGTTCAGCTCATTCTCCTCCCCCGCTACCACTTTTCTAGGATGGTCGCGTACCACCTGCCAGGTGCCAATGTACCACAGGTGGTACCCGTACCACTGGTTGAAAAGCCCTGCTCTAAACTGCTTCCGAATCAGTAGCGTGTATGAACTTCATCTCCTAGAATCCACCAGAACTTCCAGTTTCTTCTGTCTCACCAACTGGTATGTTGTTGTTTTGAGAAAGAGTCTTTTACAAAATAGCAGTAACATCTTTTAGGGCAGTGCTTTGGATTAGAAGAGATAAACGAGGTGTGTGGTTATGACATGAGTGCACACACAGTACTGGTAAAAGTCAGCAATTTCTTCAACCAAGGTTATCTTATGGCTGCCGAGGACAGCCATGTATCCACCAGAAAAGATGCAGCCTCTTTCAGTAGCTGGCAAAAAGTGATATGTACACCTTATTGCAAACTCTGAAGCCCGTTTGTTTTGTTTTTTCCTTTTCTTTCCAAAGTACCAAGCAGCTAACATATATTTTATTATTTGCTTTTTTGGGGCAGCTTTGAATTTGGTTTCAGAGCAATCAAAATTTTAATTAATTCTACCAGTAGATTTGGGTGGTGAGAATCTGATTATAATGATGTCTTCAGAGTAAATAGCATTTGTTTTGTTTTAATTTGTTTTTTTATCCCTCAAGTCTGAAATGCTTATATTGGACTTTCATCTTTATTATCACTTTCTTGAGTTTTTATCTCCCAGAGATATAGATTGTTTTCATTCACCTTAATTTATTTTTCACATAATTTGTTCTTCCTTTGGCGGTCTCTCTCTCTCTCTCTCTCTCTCTCTCTCTCTCTCTCTCTCTCTCTCTCTCTCTCTCTCT
>NW_015390794.1:98909-101814 GCF_001527695.2 Protobothrops mucrosquamatus | reverse complement strand
CCTGAAGAGGGAGGCTGGGCGATTATCTGATGACGCAATGAGGGTGGAGTAGTAGTTGGTCCTCGCCACCCTCATCGCCACAAGGTAGGATCTAATATGACTCCTTACCTGTGTTCGGTCGGATTCGGTCCGGGACGTCCTCCAACTGCTCTCTAGGCGTCTTTTCCGGCGTTTCATCTCCCTCAGCTCCTCAGTAAACTAAGGGGCTAATTGAGATCTACGCCGGGTCAGAGGCCGCAGCGGCACGACTCGGTCCAGTGCCGTGGCCGCGGCCGCATCCCAGGCCGCGGCCTGATCTTCCGCCGAGTCGTGACCTAATGCCTCCGGATATGGCCCAAGCTCCGTCAGAAACCTCTCAGGGTCCATCAGGAGCCTGGGACGGAACCATCTAAGTGGTTCCGTCTCCCTGCGGCGTGGGGAAGTGGTCCGGAAGTCCATCCTCAGGAGTGCATGATCTGACCATGACAAGGGCTCTATGACTATCTCCCCCGTTTCCAGATCATTTTGCCACTGGCCAGAGACAAAAATCAGATCCAGTGTGTGACCTCCTATGTGAGTGGGTGCATGAACTAATTGGGTCAAGTCCATGGTTGTCATGGAGGCCAGGAACTCCCGAGCCACTGCCGACGTTTCGCCCGCCGATGGCAGGTTGAGATCCCCCATGACTATAAGTCTGGGGGTCTCAACCGCCACCGCGGCTATCATGTCAGCTAGCTCAGGCAGGGCCGTTGACACATAGCAGGGGGCCAGGTATATTATCAACAGGCCCACTTGCACCCCTTGCCCCCACTTAAGGAGGGACTCAACACCGTCTATCTGAGGCACAGTGGCCTCCCTTGGACACATACTCTCCCTTATAATGACCGCCACCCCCCCGCCCCTACCCCGGGCCCTCGGCTGATGGAATGCTTGGAAACCTGGTGGGCATAGATCAACAAGGGGGACTCCCCCTTCCATGCCCAGCCAGGTCTCGGTGATACCCGCCAGGTCCGCTCCCCCCTCGTGAATCAGTTCTTGAATGAGGGGGGCCNGATAGATAGATAGATAGATAGATAGATAGATAGATAGATAGATAGATAGATAGATAGATAGATAGCCGAATCTAGCATCTGCCTGCATAGTTTCTTGATTTCTGCGGCAGCAAATGAGGGCAATACAAAAGTCACATCCTTCTCTACCATAACATCAGGATTATATCCCAATAATCCACAATTCTCTATACAAGTTCTTACTTTTGAGCTTGTTTCTTCTCTGCTTTTCAATGTGGGCTGCTATGTATGCTCAGTCCTACCCAAAAAGTTATTTATGGATTTATATTCCTAAAATATTTGATTTTTGTCCTAGATCAGGGTGAGTCTCCATCAAGAAAACCCAAAGAACACATTATGCAAAGCAAATCAAACTACAAAACAGGGTCTCCAGCTCAAGCAAGGAGTTAGACTAGAAGACCTTCCAACCCTGTTTCTAGCCTAGCCTAGTCTAGTCTAGTCTAGTCTAGTCTAGTCTAGTCTAGTCTAGTCTAGTCTAGTCTGGTCTGGTCTGGTCTGGTCTGGTCTGGTCTGGTCTGGTTTGGTCTAGTCATCTATACTCTAGTCTAGTCTAGTCTAGTCATCTATTGTCTAGTCTAGTCTAATCTAGTCTAGTCTAATCTAGTCTAGTCATCTATAGTCTAATCTAGTCTAGTCATCTATAGTCTAGTCTAGTCATCTATAGTCTAGTCTAGTCCAGTCATCTATAGTCTAGTCTAGTCTATAAAACTAGGAAATCACCATGTGTTAACTTGGGATTGGCATGATCCCAACATTAACAAAATCTCTCCCATACATGCCTATATGATATTTAACTCCCAGCTGTAAGATGTTTAATCTGTAGACCTTAATACTAAGGCAAGTACAGACACAAAGATTAATTCCACGAATTAATAGATGTTTGTTAACTGCATAAAAGAGATCAACTTTTCTGCTCTCCCAGGTCTTAGTGTGAGAGATTGTGTGGTGGGGAGGAAACCATAGGTGGCTACTAGATAGATTATCTCATAAAACCATGGTTCAATGTTAAGTAGACATCTAAAAAAAGAAGTCTTAGAAGTGCTGAGAAACTGCAACACAGTTTCCAAGATTCTGCATTTACCCCAGTGAAGTGTGAAATACACTTTTACTGGAATCCATAGTGTCCTTGCTTCCTTGGTTTTGCCAGCAATATGGGGCTTGACATAAGATTGGTGACTGCTGTGGAAATGCAAAACAGAAAATTCTGAAACTGTGCTACTTGAGCTAGTTGCATAGCTACATTATCTGTTACTCCATGGCCATTCTAGGATGGACGATTAAATTTAGATAGTCCATATCCCAGTCTATTATAAAATTTAATTGGATGTTCAGAAAGCATGAACATAACTTCTATTTCCAATGCCGAGGAAAGAATGATGATTGTCAGGTAGTTAAAACAAGTCTAGTTTTATCGAAGGAGAAACTTCCCAGAGACCCCAATAAAACACACATACACACCCACACACATGTACACAAATATTTAGCCCTCCCAGTTTCCCCCCCCCAAAAAAATCCAAAACAATAAAGCAAATCAAAAACCCAGATCAGAAAGAGAAAACAGCCCAACACAGAGAAACAGAAGGCAGATACAAGTGAAAGAACACCTGAAATAAAATCAGGTTAGAAATAGATTACTAATGTTTCTAATCACAGCTAATGCTGCCTAAAATCTGTCTGGCAATTTCTATAAATAAATCAGTCTGTCTGCAAATGACACTTCCATTTCTCTGTTATTCCTGGATTCTTTTAAAGTGCTTTGGAATGTTCCTTTTTACGCTTTCTAAAAATAAATCACCTATCCATCTCTCTCTCTCTCTCTCTCTCTCTCTCTCTCTCTCTCTCTCTCTCTCTCTCTC
>NW_015390794.1:76009-97476 GCF_001527695.2 Protobothrops mucrosquamatus | reverse complement strand
TTAGGGGGCTGGAGGCTAAAAATACAAAGAATGGTTACAGGAATTGGGTATGCCTAATCTAATGAAAAAGAAGTTAGGGTTAGGGTTAGGGTTAGGGTTAGGGTTAGGGTTAGGGTTAGGGTTAGGGTTAGGGTTAGGGTTAGGGTTAGGGTTAGGGTTAGGGTTAGGGTTAGGGTTAGGGTTAGGGTTAGGGTTAGGGGTGATATGATTGCCCTCTTCCAATACTTGAGGGGCTCCTACAAACATGAGGAGGTCAAACTATTTTCCAGAAGGCAAAACAAAAAGCAATGGATGGAATCTAAGCAAAGAGAGAAGCAACCTAGAACTAAGGAAAAAATTTCCCGACAGTAAGAACAATTAACCAATGGAATGGTTTGACTTCAGAAGTTGTGGGTGCTCCATCACTGGAGGTTTTCAAAAAGAGGTTGGACAACCATTTGTCTGAAATGGTATAGGGTCTCCTGCTTGAGCAGGGGGTTGAACTGGAAGGCCTCCAATGTCCCTTCCAACTCTATTATTCTATGAGATGATGCCTTAAGACAAAACAATGTTGCTTCAGCTGGCCTTTCTTCCTATCACTATATTCATTTGTTGCAACTTAAGACATTAAGCCCTTGATAATGATGGTGCTGGAGAAGACTCCTGCGAGTCCCTTGCACTGTAAGGCGTTCAAACCGGTCAGTCCTAGAAGAGATCAACCCTGACTGCTCTTTAGAAGGCCAGATCCTGAAGTTGAAACTCAAGTACTTTGGCCACCTAATGAGAAGGAAGGACTCAGTGGAGAAGAGCCTAATGCCGGGAAAGATTGAGGGCAATAGAAGAAGGGGACGACAGAGAATGAGGTGGCTGGATGGAGTCACTGAAGCAGTAGGCATAAGCTTCAATGGACTCCAGAAGATGGCAGAGGACAGGAAGGCCTGGAGGAACGTGGTCCATGGGGTCATGAGAGGTCGGACACGACTTCGCAACTAACAACAACAATGATGGTTGAACATTAATTTCACTTTATTTTTTTGTTTAGCTTTTAGTCTACTTACCAGACTTATCAGTCACTCTAATTAAACCCAACATTGAGCAGTCCATATATCCCCATCTTTGAATAAAGGGCAGAATTAAACATAATAGCATGAGCAATGATCATAGGACAAATCAAACTGGGAAAAAAAGAAAAGAAAAGAAGTAAAACTATAAAACCTGCAGAACCTGGATCTCCAAGATCCAGATATTCTCCACTTTGCTTTGTTTAGAAAAGATGTGAAAATCTTCTTTTGCTAAGGAACAAGTGATACCCATTGCTTCACTCTGCTTGCCAACTTTTATCTTTATCTTTGATTTTGATTTCCATTGTTTTAATCTATTTGTTTTATTCTGGTGAGTCTTCCAAACTTATTGAGAGTCGAGGGGTTTATCATTACATACCCCAAAAAATTGAAATCACAATTGCCATTTTTTTAAATTGATGTCGGCCTTCATACACATTTTCTTCCCAAGAACTTAGCATGTCATAAAGTATCAATGTAATATACTGTATATCCAAGCAGCGTGGCCTTTTGTAATCGACCGATGAAAATATGTGTTATTTTCTAAGTGCCATGCAAAGTACTTTGGATATTCCATTTGGGGATTGAATATGGTTTTAATTTCTGTTTTCGAATTTTGATACCTCCTTCTTCTGTAACCACAACTATTGTCCAGTAAGGAAGCTGATTGGCCTGTTCAACAGATATTATTTTAATCCTTGCAAACACTTTATTCACATGCTTCATAGCATGTTTACATGGGTGTTATGTATGTGTACAACTTTTGACTCAAGCAACAGAATTTCATTTCAAAATTTAGCCTTGTTCTACCAAAGAGGTTTTTTTTAAATCTTATATACCAAATAAAGGGAAATAGATTTTTTTTAAAGAAAATGGATAGAATGCATGTGGAATTCTGTTCATTTAGGTCATGTTAAACAGTGGAATATTTATATTTGCCTGAAAAATTTGATCCTTCTTTCCCTTCCGTGAGATTCATACATGTGTCGGAAAAAAAGGTAGTTCTGTGCATACTTTTGCTGTGTAAGAATGACTTGTTCCTATGTGTGCACAGTGTATGCGTCTGTGCGCCCACACGCATTTCAAATTAAATATCTCAATCATGAAAACATTAAATCTTTTATGATGAACAACTTCTAATAATGATTCCTTGAAATTAATGGGGTGTTTCCTTACAATATTACTTTAATGTCTTCAGTTTCATTTTTTTTACTTTCCCATTAGCTGGAATAGCAAGCAATATCATGAAGCTTTTCAAAGTCTGTTTATTTTTATACTTTACAGACAAAAAAAAAACCCTATATAACAAACCAACAAAGTTGCAATATTCATGCAACAATAAGGCTTTGAGAGTAAAACCAGGTGCATGGAAATATAGTTTGATCCTATCCTTTTCCGGGGATGTGATTCAGACATGATTCTGAACCAGGACTCTCACAAGAGGTAGTGAAGGGTTTTTTACAGTACATCTGCAAATAAATGTTGATTTACATGACACCTACCTCAGATGGGCAGTATCTATAAGTCAATGCCCGTCTCACATTTATTTCATAATATAGTATAAAGCCTTACAGCTCTGTTGATTGCCTGGCATGGCATAGTTGGACCAAATGAGCAAATCACAAAAAGAATTGATTTTGTTCACTGCCCGAAGGTGTTTCAGAATATGTCATTTGCTGGGATTAAAGCTGTCAACATTCTAACCCATCCATGCCCTCTTCACTAGCAGTAATGTTTATCTATCCATCTATGTATGTATGTATGTATGTATGTATGTATGTATGTATGTATGTATGTATGTATGTATGTATCTATGTGTCTATCTATCTATCTATCTATCTATCTATCTATCTATCTATCTATCTATCTCTATCTATCATCTATGTATCTATCTATCTATCTATCTATCTATCTATCTATCTATCTATCTATCTATCTATCTATCTATCTATCTATCTATCTATCTATCTATCTCTATCTATCATCTATGTATCTATCTATGTATCTATCTATGTATCTATGTATCTATCTATCTATCTATCTATCTATCTATCTATCTATCTATCTATCTATCTATCTATCTATCTATCTATCTATCATCTATGTATCTATCTATCTATCTATCTATCTATCTATCTATCTCTATCTATCTATCTATGTATCTATCTCTATCTATCATCTATGTATCTATCTGTATCTATCTATGTATCTATCTATGTATCTATCTATCTATCTATCTATCTCTATCTATCATCTATGTATCTATCTATCTATCTATCTATCTATCTATCTATCTATCTATCTCTATCTATCTATCTATCTATCTATCTATCTATCTATCTCTATCTATCAATGTATCTATCTATCTATCTATCTATCTATCTATCTATCTATCTATCTNCCAGCAGCGTAGGCCTCCAGGCCCGCCAAGCCCAATCTCACAGGTCCCCAGGGCCTCCAGGCACTCACCGTCAGGCATATCCCTCCGGCCAGTGCCTCCCTTGGGCCCTGTCCTCCGCCCGGGCCGTTCTTCCCTCCGGGCCGCTGTACAACACGCTGCTGAGCCGGCACACCCGGCACAGCCTCCGGGCCAATCGGGCTGCCAGATTTTCAACAGGCCCCAGGGCCGCCACTGTATCGGGCCGCCAGGCAGCCACGCCAGGCCGCTAGGCCGCCACAGCCTCAGGTCGTACATTTCCGCAAGGCCGCCAAGCCGCCATCGTGCCAAGCCGCTGGCCATTGCCGCATCGGGCCGCCGCCGCGTCCGGCCGCTGATCTTCCTGGCTGCTAGGCCCCAAATCGTCCGGTCGCCGATATTCCAGGCCGCTAGGCCCCAGGTCGCCCGGCCGCCGATCTTCTCGGCCGTTAAGGCCCGAGCCGTCCGGCCGCCGATTTTCCCGGCCATTAGGCCCCGAGTCGACCGGCCGTCGATTTCCCGGCCGCCGATTTCCCGGCCGCTAGGCCCCAAGTCGCCAGGCCTCTCCGCTCGGCTGCTCCGCCACTCCGCTCGCGGCCACCAATTTCCCAGCCGCTAGGCCCCAAGACGCCAGGCCTCTCCGCTCGGCTTCTCCGCCTCTCCGCTCGCGGCCCCGAGGTATTCTATACAAGGCACAAATGACCAGGCTCAGACTATCATATTTTGGCCACATTGTGAGAAGATCTGCTTTCCTTAATTCTATCACAAAAAAAGCAGTTGACTCCCCTGAGTTTTGACACTTCGATTCAAATTCTGAATTTTAAGGCTCTAAATGTGTGGCTTTGGTCCATTTTGAGAAGTTCTACTACCGCTTTACAAAGCCTTAGTAAGACCACACTTGGAATACTGCATCCAGTTCTGTCTACCACAATGCAAAAAAGATGTTGAGACTCTGGAAAGAGTGCAGAGAAGAACAAGAAAGATGATTAGGGGGCTGGAGGCTAAAAATACAAAGAATGGTTACAGGAATTGGGTATGTCTAATCTAATGAAAAAGAAGGACTAGGGGTGATATGATTGCCCTCTTCCAATACTTGAGGGGCTCCTACAAACATGAGGAGGTCAAACTATTTTCCAGAAGGCAAAACAAAAAGCAATGGATGGAATCTAAGCAAAGAGAGAAGCAACCTAGAACTAAGGAGAAATTTCCCGACAGTAAGAACAATTAACCAATGGAATGGTTTGACTTCAGAAGTTGTGGGTGCTCCATCACTGGAGGTTTTCAAAAAGAGATTGGACAACCATTTGTCTGAAATGGTATAGGGTCTCCTGCTTGAGCAGGGGGTTGAACTGGAAGGCCTCCAATGTCCCTTCCAACTCTATTATTCTATGAGATGATGCCTTAAGACAAAACAATGTTGCTTCAGCTGGCCTTCCTTCCTACCACTATATTCATTTGTTGCAACTTAAGACATTAAGCCCTTGATAATGATGGTGCTGGAGAAGACTCCTGCGAGTCCCTTGCACTGTAAGGCGTTCAAACCGGTCAGTCCTAGAAGAGATCAACCCTGACTGCTCTTTAGAAGGCCAGATCCTGAAGTTGAAACTCAAGTACTTTGGCCACCTAATGAGAAGGAAGGACTCAGTGGAGAAGAGCCTAATGCCGGGAAAGATTGAGGGCAATAGAAGAAGGGGACGACAGAGAATGAGGTGGCTGGATGGAGTCACTGAAGCAGTAGGCATAAGCTTCAATGGACTCCAGAAGATGGCAGAGGACAGGAAGGCCTGGAGGAATGTGGTCCATGGGGTCATGAGAGGTCGGACACGACTTCGCAACTAACAACAACAATGATGGTTGAACATTAATTTCACTTTATTTTTTTGTTTAGCTTTTAGTCTACTTACCAGACTTATCAGTCACTCTAATTAAACCCAACATTGAGCAGTCCATATATCCCCATCTTTGAATAAAGGGCAGAATTAAACATAATAGCATGAGCAATGATCATAGGACAAATCAAACTGGGAAAAAAGAAAAGAAAAGAAGTAAAACTATAAAACCTGCAGAACCTGGATCTCCAAGATCCAGATATTCTCCACTTTGCTTTGTTTAGAAAAGATGTGAAAATCTTCTTTTGCTAAGAAACAAGCGACACCCATTGCTTCACTCTGCTTGCCAACTTTTATCTTTATCTTTGATTTTGATTTCCATTGTTGTAATCTATTTGTTTTATTCTCGTGAGTCTTCCAAAGTTATTGAGAGTCGAGGGGTTTATCATTACATACCAAAAAAAATTGAAATCACAATTGCCATTTTTTTAAAATTGATGTCGGCCTTCATACACATTTTCTTCCCAAGAACTTAGCATGTCATAAAGTATTAATGTAATATACTGTATATCCAAGCAGCGTGGCCTTTTGTAATCGACCGATGAAAATATGCGTTATTTTCTAAGTGCCATACAAAGTACTTTGGATATTCCATTTGGGGATTGAATATGGTTTTAATTTCTGTTTTCGAATTTCGATACCTCCTTCTTCTGTAACCACAACTATTGTCCAGTAAGGAAGCTGATTGGCCTGTTCGACAGATATTATTTTAATCCTTGCAAACACTTTATTCACATGCTTCATAGCATGTTTACATGGGTGTGATGTACGTGTACAACTTTTGACTCAAGCAACAGAATTTCATTTCAAAATTTAGCCTTGTTCTACCAAAGAGGATTTTTTTTTTTTAACTTATATACTAAATAAAGGGAAATAGATTTTTAAAAAGAAAATGGATAGAATGCATGTGGAATTCTGTTCATTTAGGTCATGTTAAACAGTGGAATATTTATATTTGCCTGAAAAAAATGATCCTTCTTTCTCTTCCCTGAGATTCATACATGCAGTGCTTTTTTTGTAAAAAACAGAAAGGTGCCGGAACTCACACACTTCATACAACCCGCCTTGCCTACTCTACAAGGTTCCATCCAAAAAAGGTGCTGGAACTCCATTCTGGGCATTCTATGACAAAAAAGCCCTGCATACATGTGTAAAAAAAAAAAGTAGTTCTGTGCATACTTTCGCTGTGTAAGAATGACTTGTTCCTATGTGTGCACAGTGTGTGTGTCCGTGCGCCCACACGCATTTCAAATTAAATATCTCAATCATGAAAACATTAAATCTTTTATGATGAACAACTTCTAATAATGATTCCTTGAAATTAATGGGGTGTTTCCTTACAATATTACTTTAATGTCTTCAGTTTCATTTTTTTTTGACTTTCCCATTAGCTGGAATAGCAAGCAATATCGTGAAGCTTTTCAAAGTCTGTTTATTTTTACACTTTACAGACAAAAAACAACAACAACTATATAACAAACCAACAAAGTTGCAATGTTCATGCAACAATAAGGCTTTGAGAGTAAAACCAGGTGCATGGAAATATAGTTTGATCCTATCCTTTTCTGGGGATGTGATTCAGACATGATTCTGAACCAGGACTCTCACAAGAGGTAGTGAAGGGTTTTTTACAGTACATCTGCAAATAAATGTTGATTTACATGACACCTACCTCAGATGGGCAGTATCTATAAGTCAATGCCCGTCTCACATTTATTTCATAATATAGTATAAAGCCTTACAGCTCTGTTGATTGCCTGGCATGGCTTAGTTGGACCAAATGAGCAAATCACAAAAAGAATTGATTTTGTTCACTGCCTGAACGTGTTGCAGAATATTTCATTTGCTGGGATTAAAGCCGGCAACATTCTAACCCATCCATGCCCTCTTCACTAGCAGTAATGTTTATCTATCCATCTATGTATCTATGTATCTATGTATCTATCTATCTATCTATCTATCTATCTATCTATCTATCTATCTATCTATCTATCTATCTATCTATCTATCTATCTATCTATCTATCTATCTATCTATCATCTATGTATCTATGTATCTATCATCTATCTGTCTATCATCTATCTATCTGTCTATCATCTATCTATCTATCTATCTATCTATCTATCTATCTATCTATCTATCTCTATCTATCATCTATGTATCTATGTATCTATCTATCTATCTATTATCTATCTCTATCTGTCATCTATGTATCTATGTATCTATTATCTATCTGTCTATCATCTCTGTGTTTCTATCTATCTATCTATCTATCTATCTATCTATCTATCTATCTATCTATCTATCTATCTAATTAACTAACTAACTAACTAACTAACTAACTAACTGACTATCTATCATCTATCTGTCTGTCTATCATCTGTCTGTATGTCTGTTTCTATTATTATTATTATTATTATTATTATTATTATTATTATTATTATTATTATTATTATTATTACTATCTATCATCTATCATCATCTATCAATGTACATATGCATCTATGCATCTCTCTCTCTCTCTCTCTCAACTACATTTCTTTATACCATCCTGAACAAGCAGTTCTCAAGATAGGTCACAATAAGACCCAAACAGGTCCTTTTATATTGCATGCCTTTCTGTTCTAGTATATAAAAAGAAATGCTTACAATATAAAAGGACCTTAGCCGATGGATAAGAAATAGAAAAAGCTGGAAGAATCTATTCAAGTTTTTCTTGGGCAGAGATGGGGGGGAAGTATCCTTCTCACCGTTTTGTTTTGCTTTTTTTGTTTGATTGTTTTTTGTTTTGTTTTGTTTTTAATTAGGCAGGAAGAATATGCTACACCAGCCAGCGTTGCTAATGACATAAGTAAACTTGGCCCAGTCATACAATTACTTAGACATTTCTTGCAAATAACATCTTTATCTCCTTTTGGAGAAAGCTTCTGAAATGGGTATTTTTGTAAGACCTTCCAGTAACCTGTCTCTCTGGACTTCAGTTCTAAAATGGTCAGCATTAACCATGTCTGGGGATTATTGGAAATCCCACATTGGTGAATGCTCATTTACAGTGTCGGGAGATTAATTGCCAGCAAATGGTCTGAAATGAGATAGGTAGACTGTGCATGTAATAATAATAATAATAATGATAAAGTTGGAAGGGATCTTGGAGGTCATCTAGTCCAACCCCCTGCTCAGGCAGGAAACCTCCGAGACCGCCTTCTGCCACAGATCACCTCCCACCGGCCGATACGCTCCCACAGAGAGGGCCTCCTCAGGGTGCCGTCAACCAGACAGTGTCGGCTGGCGACCCCCAGGGGGAGAGCCTTCTCTGTCGGAGCCCCCACCCTCTGGAACGAACTGCCCCCAGAGATCCAGGTGATTCCGGATCTCCCCTCCTTCCGCCGCGCCCTCAAGACTTGGTTATTTCAGCGGGCAGGACTGGCCTAGGGGTATTTTAAATTGGTTTTAACAAAATTTTTTAGTAGAAGCGGCCTTAGTTAAATATTTATTTTTAATTACTTTTAAATTTTGTATTGTATTGTATTATTGTTTTTAAACCGGCTGTAAGCCGCCCTGAGTCCTCCGGGAGAAGGGCGGGGTATAAATTTAATAAAACTAAATTTAATAAAACTAAAACTATACCATTTCGGACAAATGGCTGTTCAGTCTCTTCTTAAAAACTTCCAGTGTTGGAGCATTCACCGCTTCTGGAGGCAGGTTGTTCCACTGGTTAATTGTTCTAACTGTCAGGAAGTTTCTCCTTAGTTCTAGGTTGCTTCTCTCCTTGATGAGTCTCCATCCGTTGCTTCTTTTCCTGCCTTCTGATGCTTTGGAGAATAGCTTGACTCCCTCTTCTTTGGGGCAGCCCCGGAGATATTGGAACACTGTTATCATGTCCCCCCTCGTCCTTCTCTTCATTAAACTAGACATACCCAATTCCAGCAACCGTTCCTTATATGTTTTAGCCTCCAGTCCCCTGATCATCTTTGTTGCTCTTCTCTGCACTCTTTCTAGAGTCTCAACATCTTTTGTACATCGTGGTGACCAAGGATGTCACCAAAGGATAGGACATAGGATGTCTCCTATCCTTTCCACCCAATCTAAAGAGGAAGTATCTTCTGTTGTTGATGATTATGGAAAGAAAAAAAAAGAAAATAAAATAAAACCCAGATGTTAATAGCGTTTTTGGTGAGTGGGAAGAGTTTTACTATCCCTAGCTTTCATTAAAGAGACTATATTAGAACTTACAATCAGACCTTGAGTATATAGCCACTTAATGCTGACATGCTCAACTAATCATAGTTATGTAAAGTAAACTTATTGCCCCATTTAACAACTGCAGTAAGTTCAACATTTATTTGTTGAATAAAGATTGGATGTTATCTTAAACAAACATACATGCATAAATCTACACACACCCGTATGCAATGAATGATGCATGCAATCCTCTTCAGGATAATCATCCTTTGATGATGGGTTCCAGTCTCTGAGAAAGGTTAAATTGAAGATTCCAGTCTCTAAGAAATAGAGGTCACTGTTCAGTTGATGAAGAATAAAATGCCCAAACCAGATGGTGTTTCTTGAGAAAGATATAAGATTAGTTGCAGAGATCCTATTGAACATCTGTCCAAGAGGAGAAACGATCCCATGGGAATTTAAAGGATGGGACCATTATCAAGATATACAGCCTTACAAAGAGAGAAGGGGAACATCCCTACAGGAAGAAAAAAAAAAGTTTGATCTTTATTTTAGCTTGCAGATTCTTGAATCAGAGTTATCGTCAGATGCATCCAAACACACTGAGGATCTTATCTCTGAGCAAATGGAAAAACATCAATAGACATGTTTTCCTTGTAGTTCATTTTCTTGGAAATGTTGCAAGGCAGAAGATGGGGTTTTTTTTTTGGCTTATTCATTTATTTTTATTTATTAGATTTATTTCCCACCTATGACTCTTTTATATGGATTAGTCTTCATATCTAGGGGGGGAATGTCAGTGTATAAAAATTATATGGATCAATGGATATATTGATCGCCTCTGAAAATATAGAACAAAAGTATTTATAGTACTAAGGACCCATGAGGAAATTTTTCAATCAACCATATTTTTCAAATATTACCAGTTCTACTTTATTTTATCCATTAGTAGGATGGTCTGGTCTCCACATAGGTGTGCTATAGTGGTTAATGTTCCAAGTTGTTCCAAGTCAACCTTTATACAGTGAAAATTCATTGGGTGATTTTCACCCTATCATTTTTCCAACCCAAGTTACCCTAAGGGGCTGTTTTATTGGGAATAATATATATTTTTATAATTGTATTCATTTATAACATAAAATATGAAAATACAAAAGCAAATAATAATAATAATAATAATAATAATAATAATAATAATAATAATAATAATAATAATAATAATAATAATAATAGTAATAGTAATAGTAATAGTAATAGTAATAGTAATAATAATAATAATAAAGTTGGAAGGGACCTTGGAGATCTTCTAGTCCAACCCCCTGCTCAGGCAGGAAACCCTATACCATTGCAGACAAATGGTTGTCCAGTCTCATCTTAAAAACTTCCAGTGTTGGAGCACCTACAACGTCTGGAGGCAGATTGTTCCGTTGGTTAATTTTTTCTAACTGCCAGGAAGTTTCTCCTTAGTTCTAGGTTGCTTCTCTCCTTGATGAGTTTCCATCTGTTGCTTCTTGTCCTGCCTTCAGGCGCTTTGGAAAATAGCTTGACTCCCTCTTCTTTGTGGCAGCCCCTGAGATATTGCAACACTGCTATCATGTCCCCCCTCGTCCTTCTCTTCGTTAAACTAGTCATACCCAATTCCAGCAACCGTTCCTTATATGTTTTAGCCTCCAGTCCCCTAATCACCTTTGTTGCTCTTCTCTGTACTCTTTATAGATAAGGGGAAGGGAAAAAGAGAAGTGAGGAATAAAGGGGGGGGGAGACTTCTGACTCCCTCTGTTGCAGTAAAATAAGGGATTAAGATCAGTGGTGGGATTCAGCCAGTTCGCACCACTTCGGCAGAACCGGTAGCTAATTTTTTGTTGACCATGCCCAGAATGGACTTCTGGAAGCAGCATCCATACAGAGAACTGGTTGTTCACATATTTGAATCCCACCACTGATTAAGATCAAATCTCAACTTTTTACATTTCTATAGTAGTATGAACTAGCCATTTCTATATCAACAAATCAATCTAATCGGTAAACCCCAAAATCATAGTATCATTTTTTCTACCTCAAGCATAAAGTCCAGAAGTGGTTTCCAAGTAGAAACAAAAGTATTTATATTCTTCTCTTTTATCAAAACAGTCTATTTAGCCATCTCTGCTAATTCCACCAGCTTTTGTAGCCATCGTCCATGGCGGGAATCAAAACATCCTTCCATTTTTGTGCATAGTGTAGTCTTGCTGCCATCACTATTTATACAAAGTTCCATTTTCCCCCCCAAGTCTTTTCCCATTAGACCCAGAAGGAAAGTTTCTGGTTTAATCTTTATGTTCACTTTAAGGATTTTCTCCATTAATGTGTATTCCTACTCCAATATGTCCACCACAAATGATAAAAAAATGCCTTCTTTACATTTACATTTCCAACATTCATTTGAGATATCTTTATACATTCTAGAATAGAGAGAGGGAATTACACATCATCACATTACACCACATTACCAAAAAAAGATGTTGACTTTGGAAAAAGTGCCGAGAAGAACAACTAAGATGATTAAAGGCCTGGAGAGTAAAACATATGAAGAACGATTGCAGGATTTGGGTTTGGCTAGTCTAGAGAAAAGGACATGATAGCAGTATTCCAGTATTTGAGGGGCTGTTACAAAGAAGAGGGCATCAACTTATCTTGACTGGACAGGTTTTTAATGTTTTGGAAATGTTTAACTCGCTATTATGGATTAGTTTGCAATATCCATTTTTAATACTGTATGTCAGACATGTCAAACACAAGGCCTGGGGGCCAGATGCGGCCCGCGAAGTGGTTTCATGTGGTCCGCAAAGCCATCCTGGAAACAGTGAGGGAACGGCCCCCACTGCCTTGGCCCTGGCCCAGGCCAGTCAGGAGACAATGTACAATTTTGTGGTGGCCATCTATGCTGAAACACATTCAGTCTTAGCTCCACAAGGCCGTCTGGAAACAGCGAGGAACCAGCCCCTGCTGTGTCGGCCCCGTCCCCTGGGTGCATGCTGGGGAGGGGTCACCCTTTGTGAGGAATGAAGAAATGCACCATCGCCTGGAAGTGGCCAGCAAATGGCCCTCGCCTACTTCACCTATCCGGCTTGATGGGCTCTGCCCCGGTCCCACCACTTTCTACCAGAGACCCTCAGATCTGTCCCATTCCTGCCCAGGCCCCCATAGGCACCCTTGACATGAATGATGTCGAGCTGGCCATGCCCACCCAGTGGGCCACACCCACTCCATCCACGCCCACCCAGTAGGCCACACCCACCTTGGCCACACCCACCCATCCCCCCAAGGGCAACCACAATGCTGATGCAGCCCTCAATGAAATTGAGTTTGACACCCCTGCTGTATGTACATAAGAACTTCTGGTAACGGTTAATATTGTTTCAAATTGTTTGCAATGCTTAATTGTTAATTGGGAGTCAAAAAGGATTGCTTATCTCCCTCCTTTGATCATGTTATCCTTTCTCTTTGCAGCGATCTGGTATGTTATTGTCACTTCACTGATTTTGTGAGAACTGCACAGATGGTATTATAAACTAGGAGAAGACATAAGGTTAAACAATATAATTTAACTTTCTGTTTGCTTAATATATTTTTTTACCTCCTCTGATATTTATAGCAGAGGTGCAAAGGTAGCAACTCAGGAATAGATTCTTACCAACCCCATGTTTATTTCAAATTGATTCCGAGCAATTTCATTCGCATTAGTTTAAATGTGAAATTTTGTATAAGGTATACTTATTCTATAGCTGTATCTATAAATGCATGTATAGTACAGTAGTAGAGCTCTCTCAGTTTAATTTTATGGAATAAATCCTACTTGTTTAATTATCTTGGTAAAACGTTAATTCAGTGTAAATTTGTGAGTTTGGCTTCTATATCTATGGACTTATTTATCTTCCTCTATTATCTCTATCTATCTATCTATCTATCTATCTATCTATCTATCTATCTATCTATCTATCTATCTATCTATCTATATCTTTTATCATATCTATCTATCTATCTATCTATCTATCTATCTATCTATCTATCTATCTATCTATCTATCTATCTATCTATCTATCTATCTATCTATCTATCTATCTATTCAGAAAGTATTCAGATCCCCTTCATTTTTGTCAATTTTCTTATGCTGCAGCCTGATTCTACAGTTGTTGAAATTCATTTTTTTCGTCATTAATCTACACTCAACGCTCCCTGATGACAAAGTGAAAACAGAATTTCAGAAAGGTTATAAATTTATTAAAAAGGAATAAAAAACCTGAAATATCTTTCTGATAGCAAACTGTATTGATAATAACAGTTCTACAGAGAGTGGCACTGTGATAATATTGAGGATGGTAGGAAAAATAATGTTCGTGAACATTATAAGAATGATAATTTTATTCCAGCTCATTAGGTCGCCCCCAATTTTTTTCTTTAGGTTCACTCAGTTATGGAGTTACACTATACCTATTTCTTCACTGCGTGCTATATAAATACCATCATGAACAGATTTAAACTTGAAAGTTACTTAACTTTGGATGAATCGTGAGCATAGAATATAGTTATAAAAGTACTATGCGCTGCGGTAGCACATCAGCACAAGAAAGTGTTCCAAATCTTCAAAGTTCCACTTTTTAGTATGACTTTTAAATTCTCACTTACTCCTGAGATAATATTTCTTTAAAATAATCTGGAAGGGGAAAATGAGATATATTTTAGCCCACCTTAAATTCCACCCCCTGCCAGGAGCTTTGCCTGACATTTTAAAATAATTTCTTTCTCTCTTTTTCTCCTCTTCTCCTTTTAATATATTTCGTCGTAATGGAAAAAAGTGAACTTTGGTCTTGCCTGGATTTGCGAAAGGATTAATTGTGCTACTTACAACTTTTACTGAGAGTTCTCAGAATTGTGTTGAATAGACATAACCTACATATTTTAGCCTATATGGGAGGAGGGGGTGGGTGGGAGAGAGAGAGAGAGAGAGAGGGAAAGATATATATATGTTCCAATATCTAGGGGGCTGCCCCAAAGAAGAGGGAGTCAAGCTATTCTCCAAAGCACCCGAAGGCAGGACAAGAAGCAATGGATGGAAACTAATCAAGGAGAGAAGAAGCCTAGAAGAGTGGTGGCAAACCTATGGCACGCGTGCCAGAGGTGACACTCAGAGCCCTCTCTGTGGGCACACGTGCCATCACCCCAGTCCTAGGCCTTCAGCTGGGTTTTATAACGCCACCGTGTGCAAAAAAAAATATCAATCAATCAATTTCAACTTCTCAAAGGAAAAAAAAAGATCTCACAAAGTTGGAATTGATTGATTGAACTTTTTAGTCCCACCCAGTCTACTGTTACTACCACAGCCACGCTCACCCAATGGGCCACACCCACCCAATGGACCACACCCACCCAATGGACCACACCCACCCAGCACCCAATGATACATAAGTTGGTTTTGGGTTGCAGTTTGGGCACTTGGTCTCTAAAAGGTTCGCCATCACTGGCCTAGAACTAAGGATAAATTTCCTGATAGTTAGAACAATTAACCAGTGGAACAACCTGCCTCCAGAAGCTTTGAATGCTCCAACACTGGAAGTTTTTAAGAAGAGACTGAACAGCTATTTGTCTGAAATGGTATAGGGTTTCCTGCCTGAGAAGGGAGTTGGACTAGATGACCTCTGAGGTCCTTTCCAACTTTTATTATTATTATTATTATTATTATTATTATTATTATTATTATTATTATTATTATTATTATTATTATTGTTGTTGTTGTTGTTGTTGTTGTTGTCGTCGTCGTCGTCGTCATCATCATCATCATCATCATCATCATCATCATCATCATCATCATCATCATCCTGCCCTTCCCTGCCCTTCCCTGCCCTGCCCTACCATACCTTACCTTACCTTACCTTATCATCTTATCTTGTCTATCTTTAGTGAATGTAGAAGGGAGCAAGTGCATTCCAAAGAAGCAAGAGACAGCAAAGTTTAGATAACTGAGTTGGGAGGAAGAGGGTTAAGACTTCTTTCATAGAAATTCTCAGAGTACATCCTTAACAACACAAGTAGTTGCTTTAATTTGGCCTGAGTTCTGCCTATAGGAGAGGAACGATAAAGAAACTGCTCAGAAGAAATTCCGCATGCCTTCTTTGGTCTTTGAGTTGACAAGACGCCAACTCAAGTCTACGTTAGGAAGACCAAAGGGGAGAAAACTGCAGGGGCATTGGGCCAAGGACTGGTGCTGTGCTTGATATATTATAGAGTTGCCGTGTTGAGGTACCGGAGGATGTAATTCAATCTTAGCTTTTGCTGGGCAGGAAAAAAAATAATAATAACATCAAGGGCCATTCTTCAGATGGCATTTATTTCCAATTTCTGCTCATCGTTCCAGTCCAAGAGCATGCTTTTTTCTGGTACAGAGCAGAGGTTTTTATTTTATTTTATTTTCAAACACTCCTTCTTGCTCCATTTTCATGCTCTGGTACAGAAGTGAGAGCTTTATTTCTCTGAGTCTATTGCTGCATTCTGCCCGAACCATGTCAAATGCAGCATGGAACTGCATTGAGTTTCTCGTGGAGTGCTGAGGTCAGGGGTCTGTGGAAACATACTGAAAAGGAAACACGACTCATCGTGAGAAACATTTAAGGGTTATTTTTTTTCCATTATTGTGCAATTTAAGAATGTAAGCAAGGCTACAGGTAGCGTCACAAATAGGAGACATGTAGAAAGTCGAGAGAGATTAAAATTCTTCAGAAGAATTCTTGGTCGTGTGGCCCATGAAGTCAAAGCTATGTTGTCAAGTTGTTTCTTTCTTTCTTGTTTGTTTGTTTGTTTGTTTGTTTATCCAGCAGCATAACTTGGCATTATGACGAATGACTGTTTCGAGAACTGATGTGCAGTTTGCTTTCATTCATCCATTTGAATGCATTCCTTGGCTTAGGTTTAGGGGAATATTGTTGTAGCTGGAAATACTAATCCTTTCATCCTTTGGATCCCTCTCTTTAGCCCCCTTAAGAGACAGAAGGCATGTTGTGGCGAGGGGAGATAAACCAATAAATAACATTTTGCCTGACATATATAACTGAAATGTTTTAAAAAAATATACACCTTGATATATCGCAAAGTAGGTGACTTGGTGATGCTACCTAATAGGATTTATTTATTTTTTTAATCCCTTCAGTGCTTACCCAGACAATGCCTTTCTAGTCTTTGGTTCTTGGAAACCCCAGAACTTTATCCAATTTGTTTTAATTCTCTAATTGGTCTTCTCCAGATCCTTTTAGCTGCAGAGCTAACGAGCCTCCTTTGGTAAAGATGTTATCATTATATAACATCTAACTGCTATTTTAGGATAGCTTTATATTAAGTGCTCTACTATCTATCTATCTATCTATCTATCTATCTATCTATCTATCTATCTATCTATCTATCTATCTATCTATCTATCTATCTTTCTTTCTTTCTTTCTTTCATTTATCTTTCTTTCTTTCTTTCACCCATTTATCTGTATCTTTCTTTCTTTCTTTCTATCATCTATCTATCTGTCTGTCTGTCTGTCTGTCTATCTATCTATCTTTTTTCTTTCTTTTTCTTTCATTCTTTCATTTATCTTTCTTTCTTTCTATCATCCATCTATCTGTCTGTCTGTCTGTCTGTCTACCTATCTGTCAAATGCCTGTTTCAAGAGCAGGGGGTTGGACTAGATGACCTCCAAGGTCCCTTCCAACATTATTATTATTATTATTATTATTATTATTATTATTATTATTATTATTATTATTATTATTATTATTATTATTATTATTATTATCAGTAGTAGTAGTAGTAGTAGTGGTAGTAGTAGTATATTTCCATTTCACTTGGTTTAGACCAGACATGTCAAACTCGCGGCATCACGTGACGTCGTGCGACATATCAGGACTGTTTAGCCATTGCCGGCAATGGGGTGGGTGCGGCTTCCGCTTGATGCATCCGGCCCCCGGGCCGGCAGTTTGACACCCCTGGTTTAGACTCTTTCCACTGTCCTTCACAATAGGCTGACTATAGGGATGCCTTTCATTAATTGAACAGGTTCTTGGCTGAATTGCCCTCGTCCCTTTACAGCCTTTTGATAAAGTGAAGCACCCTTCTGAAACTTTGCCTGCCTCTGAGAACTTCATCCTGCAACTAATGGATGAGGTTTTACGCAACAGAAGAAAGAGAAAAAGACTTGGATCATAAGGAATTTAGAGAACGCCCTTAAAAAGAAATGGCTGCATTTAATAGGTTATCTTACGAAAGTCCCAAAGCTGCTTTCTTTCAAAAAGGTGACTAGACTTTCTTGTTTTGCTGGAAAACAATTCGCTTCTCGTTCAAGAAGCTGCTTCAGTTCTGACTGAATGGTGGAGAATGGAAGGATTGATATTCCTTGCAGTTGTGTAGTCATTAGCATTCTTTCTGAGAGTGGTTGAGGCCACTTGGAGGTTCACCTGTGTCCTCGGGGTCACCTGAATCCTGCAGTTTTCTCCCCCATACAGTCAGAACTGAAGAAGATTCTCAGATGCAAAGTGAAATATCTTCTAGCAAAACCAGAAAGTCCAGTTGACTTTTGAAAGAAAGTGTCTTTGGGACACGACACATTCTCTTCACAACCTGTTTTCCTTCTGCTTCGTGGTATCCGTAGCAGAACATCCAGATTCAGCCAGAGTTTCATTCCATACAGCATCAACCTTGTGAACTCTCAAGCTTCCTCCTTCCGTTATATATTGAAGATGGACAATATTTAATATTTATTTGCTACGTATATGTAGGGGTGTGGGTCTATACATATATTGTATATAGCCTTTTTAGGTGTGTGTCATGCACGTGTTTCACTCTGAGAGCGGGCAACTAAATTTCATTTTTGATGTGTGCCGTTGTGCCCACAGTAAAAAAATGACAATAAAAGTTATCTTATCTTATCTTATCTTATCTTATCTTATCTTATCTTATCTTATCTTATCTTATCTTATCTTATCTTATCTTATCTTATCTTATCTTACCTGATGGCTGAAAATCTCAATCAATCAATCAATTGATCAATCAATCGATCAATCAATCAACCAATCAGAATAGAGCTGGAAGAGACCTTGGAGGTCATCTAGTCTAGCCCCCAGTGATGTATTTGCCCAATTTTGGAAAAACGAAAACCTACCACCTGACCAGACTTTAATTACGAAAATCTTAGAATGCGCAGAAATGGACAGATTAACTTTAGAGATTAAAGAGAAAGAAGATTCAGTTTATTTCAAAGCATAGGAAAAATATTATCAATGGTTAGCAATACGATAGAACGAGAAAGGACGGTGAAGTTTAACAGGATGAATGATAATTATTAACTAAGCTTTACTTTTATGATTATTGTCATTATTAGTGATTATAACTGTTTAGCATTATATTAATCACTGTCATTTAATATTTGTACCCGGACGATAGTCCGCTTGCTAAAGCGTTGATTTTTTTGCTGGGGGTAACCCCACAATTGTACCTATCCCTACCCTTATCTCAACCCCATCCCCTAACCCCATCCAATATCCATACCGATCTTATCCTTTCCCTACCCTTATAAAACTCAATAAAACATTTATAAAAAAACATTCCAGTGATGAAGTACCCACGATTATAGACATTTAGCTAGGCACTCTATAGACAGTCATCTTATGAAGTTTTTCCATTCTCTGTTGAAGCAAGGTGTGTCTTATTCTCTCTCTCTTTTTTTAAAAAAAATATATTTTTTGTTGCCAGGACTTGAAGTCCAATAAAATGCTCCAGGGAGTTTCATTATGAATGAATCATCCAAGTGGATTTCTGAATTCAGGAAAGATGTTCAGAACAAATAATGCATAATGTTTCTCCAGACAAATTTCAGGGAAAATGTAAACAAATCTTCACATCTCTTTCAGAATGCAAAAGAGCACAAGGTGTTCTTCTTGTTGGTGTCGTTATTGTTGTTTTTAAACCGTTCAAGTTGTGCGTAAGATGGCATTTGGAAGTTTATTTTGACAGGAGCGAAGTGCCAGGGGAAAAAAACAACCTACTAAATCTCTAAAAGTACTTTTGAAAAGTTGAGCTTAACTTCTAATATTTTGAACCAGGGAATGCTTGAGTTTGGTTTCTTTCTCCTCCAGAATTTCGGCATATATATTTAGTCAATTATTATTACGGTTCGTCGCACACTCAGCCAGATGTTCAGGCTGCATTTGGCGTATTTGTCTACCTATCGAAAGTCTTGGTCAGATACATTCGCCAGGTGTTTACACTGGATTTGCCATTTTTATACAGCTATTAAGTCAAAAATTAATAGAATAATAGAGTTGGAAGGGACCTTGAAGGTCTTCTAGTCCAACCTGCTGTGCAAGCAGGAGACCCTATACCAGAGATAGGCAACCTTGGCTCTTTTATGACTTGTGGACTTCAACTCCCAGAATTCCTGAGCCAGCCATGCTGAGGGGAAAGGGAGAGGTTTCCAAGCTGAGCCATGCTGGCTAAGGAATTCTGGGAGTTGAAGTCCACGAGTCATAAAAGAGCCAAGTTTGCCTAGCCCTGCCCTATACCATTCCAGACAAATGGTTGTCCAGTTTCTTCTTAAAAGCCTCCAGTGATGGGCACCCACAACTTCTGAAGGCAAGCCGTTCCACTGACTTCATGATCATGTTGCTTAGTGACAATGTTACCAGTCCCAGTTGTTATGGGACAGGTAATCCTTCCCAAGGACCAGGATAGGCAGATGTTGATGGTGTTAAAGCTGCCTTTTGCAATTGATTGAACTGAATTCTATATAGACAGATATATGGCCTGTATTCTATCAAAATAGTAGCATTTATATTATAGAACAGAGGTCTTCAAACTTGGCCCTTTTATGATTGGTGGACTTCAACTCCCAGAATTCCTCAGCCAGAGTGCCTGGCTGAGGAATTCTGGGAGTTGAAGTCCCCAAGTCATAAAAGGGCCAAGTTTGAAGACCCCTGTTATAGAAGCTACATGCAGATTCCTGCACAGTTATGGGTGCTCAAAATGTTTTGTCTCTCATGTACTGATTAACGTTCTCTCTGATTTGAAGTAGGACAAGAATAGGACAGCTGACTCACCTATGTCCCAGGTGAGAACTGGTTTAAGGTCTTGCAAGTAGATGCTCCATTTGTATGGCCAAGCATCGTTCAGAAATGTTGTCCAGCCCTTCTAAATGTTAACACTATGCAGAATGATCTATGTGGTCACTGAGTGAGTGATGCATCCCCTTGGACTTCTAGGTTAAAACACACTTTCCTCTCACAAGCTTAATGCAATGACCTCATATGATCAAAGCATGCATTTACAATACAGACGTGATCCTTTTGCTAGGTCTGATCTTGTGGGAGAACCTAAATATCCAAACAAAATGAAATTCAATGGTGAAAAAAGTAAGGTTCTACATTTAGGCAAGAAAAACCAAATGTACAGGTATAGTATAGGGGGTACCTTGCTCAATAGTAGTAACTGTGAAAGGGATCTTGGAGTCCTAGTGGACAATCATTTAAATAGGAGCCAGCAGTGTGCTGCAGCTGCCAAAAAAGCCAACACAGTGCTAGGCTGCATTAACAGAGGGATAGAATCAAGATCACGTGAAGTATTAATACCACTTTACAATGCCTTGGTAAGGCCACACTTGGAATACTGCATCCAGTTTTGGTCACCACAATGTAAAAAAAGATGTTGAGACTCTAGAAAGAGTACAGAGAAGAGCAACCAGTCGGGCTTCAGGCCGGGATACAGCACGGAAACGGCATTGGTCGCGTTGGTTAATGATCTCTGGAGGGCCCGGGACAGAGGTTATTCCTCTGTCCTTGTTCTTTTGGACCTCTCAGCGGCTTTTGATACTGTAGACCACGGTATCATGCTGCGGCGTCTCGGTGGGTTGGGAGTGGGAGGCACCGTTATGCGGTG
>NW_015390794.1:51487-75284 GCF_001527695.2 Protobothrops mucrosquamatus | reverse complement strand
CTCCGAGACCGCCTTCTGCCACAGATTCCCTCCCATAGACCGGTACGCTCCCACAGAGCGGGCCTCCTCAGGGTGCCGTCAGCCAAGCAATGTAGGCTGGCGACCCCCAGGGGGAGGGCCTTCTCTGTGGGTGCCCCCACCCTCTGGAATGAACTACCCCCCGAGATCCGGATGATTCCGGATCTCCTTACTTTCCGCCCCGCCCTCAAGACATGGTTTTTTCAGCAAGCGGGCCTGACCTAGGGAGGATTTTAGGTAGGGATATTGTAAAAGTATTTTAATTGGAATCACAGCGGGTAATATTTGGTTTTAATTCGGTTTTTATCGGGGTTTATTTTTGTATTTTTTGTATTTTTTGTATTTCTGTATTTTATTTTTTGTATTTTGTATTTTGTGTATATTATTTGTTTTTAATATGCTGTGAACCGCCCTGAGTCCTACGGGAGTAGGGCGGTATATAAATCAAATTATCAATCAATCAATCAATCAATCAACAAAGATGATTAGGGGACTGGAGGCTAAAACATATAAGGAACAATTGCTGGAATTGGGTATGTCTAGTTTAACGAAGAGAAGGACGAGGAGGGACATGATAGTGTTCCAGTATCTCAGGGGCTGCCACAAAGAAGAGGGAGTCAAGCTATTTTCCAAAGCGCCTGAAGGCAGGACAAGAAGCAATGGGTGGAAACTAACCAAAGAGAGAAGCAACCTAGAACTAAGGAGAAACTTCCTGACGGTTAGAACAATTAACCAGTGGAACAACCTGCCTCCAGAAGTGGTGAATGCTCCAACACTGGAAGTTTTGAAGAAGAGACTGGACAGCCAACTGTCCGAAATGGTGTAGGGTTTCCTGCCTGAGCAGGGGGTTGGACTAGATGACCTCCAAGGTCCCTTCCAACTTTATTATTATTATTATTAATAATATTAATAATAATAATAATAATAATAATAATAATAATAATAATAATAATAATAATAATAATAATAATAATAATAATAATAATAATAATAATAATAATAATAATAATAATAATAATAATAATAATAATAATAATAATAAAGTTTGGTCTTTGTGCTCAGTTGCAAAATTAAACCTACGCAGCAGGATGCAAGAGGACAGTCCACATTTAGGAATCACCAAAACCTTTATTACATATTGTGGGTTCTTAACATCTCATTATTCCTACATGCCTGGTTAGGCGTCTTGAGAGCCTCTAATTACTTAAGTGTTGAGGTAGACCTATCTATTTTGCTTCAGTCAGCCAGTGTGAACCACTTAGGAACAAATAATCATAAATAGTCTGTAATGCCACCCAAAATCTGAAAGCCCAACTTGACTTTCAAATGAGTTTAATTATCTGTAAAGATGTGTTTGGGTTACCAAACAATCTCCTTCCTTCTTTCTTTCTTTCTTTCTTTCTTTCTTTCTTTCTTTCTTTCTTTCTTTCTTTCTTTCTTTCTTTCTTTCTTTCTTTCTTTCTTTCTTTCTTTTTTTCTTTCTTTCTTTCTTTCTTTCTTTCTTTCTTTTATCCTAGCAACTAATCTAAAAAAAAAATTGATTTGATAAAACCACCAATTAATTTCGTAGCCAGGCAACGGGATGCTGGTTTGGTGATCCATAAGTTTATTTTCTTTTTTTTCTTTAATAAGTAAATAAATAAATAAATAAAAAGATATGCAAACACTGTCATGAGTTGTGAATGTTTAGAGATATAATTGGGTAACATGTTCTTTCTTAAAAAAAAATAAAGAAAGAAAGAATAAAATGTCTTAGACCCAGGACTCGGGAATTTATACCGCCCAGATTTACAAGAACAGACAGTTCTTTTTCGTTTAGGAATATTGAAAAAAGGGGGAGAAGAAAAGTATTTTGTCAAATCTGATATTAGGACACATAGCCTGTTTTTTTTTTTTCAGTCACTCTGACAGAATCAGCACATTTGTCTCTCCTTTTTTTCCAAATGCATCTGAACCCAGCTGAATAACTTGCAAAGTAGTAAGACTTTTTTTTCACATCCTATTCAGATGTGTGGTTAACACAAGCCCTAAAAATATTGTCTGCTTCCTTTCAATTTCCCAATAAAATGCATGTAGTCCTCGACTTACAACAGTTCATTCATTCAGTGACATTTCATTACAACGGCACCGAAAACAGTGACTTTTGCACTGACGACCGTTGCAGCATTTCCATGATCAAAATTCAAAATGCTCGGCAACTGACATGTACTTATAACGGTTGCCGTGTCCCGGGGTCATGTGATCCTTTTTTGCCACCTTCTGACAAGCAAAGTCAATGGGAAAAAACCAGATTGACTTAACAACTGTATTACCAACTTACCAACTGCAGTGATTCACTTAACAACTGGATCAAGAAAGGTTGTAAAGTGAAGCAAAACTTACTTAACAAATGATTTGCATAATAACAGAAATTCTGTAATAGCATAGCATAGCATAGCATAGCATAGCATAGCATAGCATAGCATAGCATAGCATAGCACAGCATAGCATAGCATAGCATAGCATAGCATAGCATAGCATAGCATAACATAACATAACATAACATGACATAACGGACTTGGGTTTAGCTAGTCTAAAGAAAAGAAGAAATAAGGGAGAGATGATAGCAGTATTCCAGTATTTGAGGGGTTGCCCCAAGGCAGAGGGGGTCAGGTTGTTCACCAGAACACCAGAGGGAAGGACGAGAAACAATGGTTGGAAACTGATCAAGGAGAGAAGCAACCTGGAATTAAGGAGAAACTTCCTGACAGTGAGGACAATCAACCGGTGGAACAGCTTGCCTCCAGAAATCGTGGGCGCTCCATCACTGGAGATTTTTAAGAAGAAACTAGACATTCACCTGTCTGAGATGGTGTAGGTTCTCCTGCTTGAGCAGGGGACTGGACTAAAAGACCTCCAAGGTCCCTTCCAGCTCTATTCTATTCTAATTCTAATTTTGTGAGTTCGTAAGTCAAGGACTACCTGTAACTTCCTCTAAGCCTGAAATTCTGGTCTGAATCAGGCCTGCCAAACATTAATTTCTATTATATACATTATATTAATGATATTATTATAGTCAAAGCTATAGTTTTACCAGTAGTAATGTAGGGCTGTGAGAACTGGACCATAAGGAAGGCTGAGTGTTGAAGAACTTATGCTTTGAACTGTGGTGCTGGAGAAGACTCTTGAAAGTCCCTTGGACTGCAAGGAGATCAAATCAGTCAATCCTAAAGGCAATCAACCCTGGCTGTTCTTTGGAAGGACAGATACTGAAGTTGAAGCTCAACTACTTTGGCCACCAAATGAGAAGAGAGGACTCATTTGAAAAGACAATGAGATTTGGGAAAGATGGAAGGGCAAAGGAAACAGGGACGGCAGAGGATGAGATGGTTAGATAGAGTCATCAACACAATGAATTTTGGGCAAACTCCAGGAGACGAAGACAGGAGGGGCTGGTGTGCTGTGGTCCATGGGACTGCATAGACTCAGACATGACTTAGCAACTGAACAATCACAATGTATGGCTGCAAGAGCTGGACCATAAGGAAGGCTGAGCACAAAAGAATTGATGCCTTCAAACTGTGGTGCTGGAGAAGACTCTTGAGAGTCCAAGAGATCAAATCAGTCAATCCTAAAGAAAATCTGACTGTTCTTTGGAAGGACAGATAGTGAAGGTGAAGCTCAAATACTTTGGCCCTGATGTTGGGAAAGATGGAAGGCAAAAGGAGAAGGGGATGGCAGAGGATGAGATGATTAGATGGTGTCATCAGTACAACAAATATAAGTTAGGGCAAACTCCGAGAGACTGTGGAGATAGGGGGGCTTGGAGTGCTGTGGTCCATGGGGCCGCAAAGAGTCAAACACAACTTAGCGACTGAACAACAAGAACAACATATTGCATTGCATTGCATTGTATTGTATTGTATTGTATTGTACTGTAATGTTATATTTGATATTATATTTGATATTATATTTATTATATTTGTGTATATATGTATATATGTGCATGTGTGTGAAAATCGATAAAGGAGAATACATATACACACACACACAATAAACCTGAAAAATTAAACAGTGCAGATAGAAAAAAATAAAAATATATTTAAAGAGATGACTTCTGATTTTTATAGTAGTTACAAACAAACTTATTCTCTTTTCTCCCCCTTTAGGATTGCACGAATGAATGAAATTCATCCAGAGGAAGATCCTTATTCGCTTCCATATCCCTATAATATGGTAAATTTTAGAAAACCTTTTTTTCCCCCTTCCTGCAATTCTGTACATTTTACGGAGCTAGAATTAGCATCAAGATGCCACCGTTTTGGAGTAAAGAACTATTTCAAAAACCAAAACCAAAATGGAAACCATCAGTGAGGTTGTCCCATCAGGTTTTGCGTTGAGTCGTGCAACCCTCAACTCCCAATGGTTATTTTAAGCTTGAGACAGAATGTCTCCAAAATCGAAATGGAACATTTTAAAAAGCATTTTAGACTTCAGTTCAAATTGAGATGCCTTTCTTCCTGTCTTCGTGCCTGTCTGCCAGCACCCAGGTGATCATTCCACAAGTTGAGTGGAGAAAAGTGGAAATTGCAGAACCTGACGGGAATTTTTAACCAAGTTGCAACCTTAGATGAACCGATTTGAAATGTTATGAATAGAAACATCACAAGAGGGAAAGCATCAATGACATGACATTCTCAATTGCATTAATTTAGTCAANGTCATTAGCATTCTTTCTGAGAGTGGTTGAGGCCACTTGGAGGTTCACCTGTGTCCTCGGGGTCACCTGAATCCTGCAGTTTTCTCCCCCATACAGTCAGAACTGAAGAAGATTCTCAGATGCAAAGTGAAATATCTTCTAGCAAAACCAGAAAGTCCAGTTGACTTTTGAAAGAAAGTGTCTTTGGGACACGACACATCCTCTTCACAACCTGTTTTCCTTCTGCTTCGTGGTATCCGTAGCAGAACATCCAGATTCAGCCACAGTTTCATTCCATACAGCATCAACCTTGTGAACTCTCAAGCTTCCTCCTTCCGTTATATATTGAAGATGGACAATATTTAATATTTATTTGCTACGTATATGTAGGGGTGTGGGTCTATACATATATTGTATATAGCCTTTTTAGGTGTGTGTCATGCACATGTTTCACTCTGAGAGCGGGCAACTAAATTTCATTTTTGATGTGTGCCGTTGTGCCCACAGTAAAAAAATGACAATAAAAGTTATCTTATCTTATCTTATCTTATCTTATCTTATCTTATCTTATCTTATCTTATCTTATCTTATCTTATCTTATCTTACCTGATGGCTGAAAATCTCAATCAATCAATCAATTGATCAATCAATCGATCAATCAATCAACCAATCAGAATAGAGCTGGAAGAGACCTTGGAGGTCATCTAGTCTAGCCCCCAGTGATGTATTTGCCCAATTTTGGAAAAACGAAAACCTACCACCTGACCAGACTTTAATTACGAAAATCTTAAAATGTGCAGAAATGGACAGATTAACTTTAGAGATTAAAGAGAAAAAAGATTCAGTTTATTTCAAAACATGGGAAAACTTTTATCAATGGTTAGCAATACGATAGAACGAGAAAGGACGGTGAAGTTTAACAGGATGAATGATAATTATTAACTAAGCTTTACTTTTATGATTATTGTCATTATTAGTGATTATAACTGTTTAGCATTATATTAATCACTGTCATTTAATATTTGTACCCGGACGATAGTCCGCTTGCTAAAGCGTTGATTTTTTTGCTGGGGGTAACCCCACAATTGTACCTATCCCTACCCTTATCTCAACCCCATCCCCTAACCCCATCCAATATCCATACCGATCTTATCCTTTCCCTACCCTTATAAAACTCAATAAAACATTTATAAAAAAATTTTTTTCCAGTGATGAAGCACCCACAATTATAGACATTTAGCTAGGCACTGAGACACTCCATAGACGGTCATCTTATGAAGTTTTTCCATTCTTTGTTGAAGCAAGGTGTGTCTTATTCTTTCTCTCTTTTTTTAAAAAACAATATATTTTTGTTGCCAGGACTTGAAGTCCAATAAAATGCTCCAGGGAGTTTCATTATGAATGAATCATCCAAGTGGATTTCTGAATTCAGGAAAGATGTTCAGAACAAATAATGCATAATGTTTCTCCAGACAAATTTCAGGGAAAATGTAAACAAATCTTCACGTCTCTTTCAGAATGCAAAAGAGCACAAGGTGTTCTTCTTGTTGGTGTCGTTATTGTTGTTTTTAAACCGTTCAAGTTGTGCGTAAGATGGCATTTGGAAGTTTATTTTGACAGGAGCGAAGTGCCAGGGGAAAAAAAAAAAACTACTAAATCTCTAAAAGTACTTTTGAAAAGTTGAGCTTAACTTCTAATATTTTGAACCAGGGAATGCTTGAGTTTGGTTTCTTTCTCCTCCAGAATTTTGGCATGTATATTTAGTCAATTATTATTACGGTTCGTCGCACACTCAGCCAGATGTTCAGACTGCATTTGGCGTATTTGTCTACCTATCATATTTGTCTACCATTCTCCAGGTGTATACACTGGATTTGCCATTTTTATACAGCTATTAAGTCAAAAATTAATAGAATAATAGAGTTGGAAGGGACCTTGAAGGTCTTCTAGTCCAACCTGCTGTGCAAGCAGGAGATCCTATACCAGAGATAGGCAACCTTGGCTCTTTTATGACTTGTGGACTTTAGCTCCCAGAATTCCTGAGCCAGCATGGCTCAGCTTGGAAACCTCATGTAATCCTCATTGTTTCTGGCTCATTCCCATATCCCGGGATAGGCAACCTTGGCTCTTTTATGATTCGTGGACTTCAACTCCCAGAATTCCTGAGCCAGCCATGCTGAGGGGAAAGGGAGAGGTTTCCAAGCTGAGCCATGCTGGCTAAGGAATTCTGGGAGTTGAGGTCCACGAGTCATAAAAGAGCCAAGCTTGCCTAGCCCTGCCCTATACCATTCCAGACAAATGGTTGTCCAGTTTCTTCTTAAAAGCCTCCAGTGATGGGCACCCACAACTTCTGAAGGCAAGCCATTCCACTGACTTCATGATCATGTTGCTTAGTGACAATGTTACCAGTCCCAGTTGTTATGGGACAGGTAGTCCTTCCCAAGGACCAGAATAGGCAGATGTTGATGGTGTTAAAGCTACCTCTTGCAACTGATTGAACTGAATTCTATATGGACAGATATATGGACTGTATTCTATAAAAATAGTAGCATTTATATTATAGAACAGAGGTCTTCAAACTTGGCCCTTTCATGACTTGTGGACTTCAACTCCCAGAATTCCTCAGCCAGTGTGCCTGGCTGAGATATTCTGGGAGTTGAAGTCCTGAAGTCATAAAAGGGCCAAGTTTGAAGACCCCTGTTATAGAAGCTACATGCAGATTCCTGCACAGTTATGGGTGCTCAAAACATTTTGTCTCTCGTCTTCTGATTAACGTTCTCTCTGATTTGAAGTAGGACAAGAATAGGACAGCTGACTCACCTATGTCCCAGGTGAGAACTGGTTTAAGGTCTTGCAAGTAGATGCTCCATTTGTATGGCCAAGCATCGTTCAGAAATGTTGTCCAGTCCTTCTAAACGTTAACACTATGCAGAATGATCCGTGTGGTCACTGAGTGAGTGATGCATCCCCTTAGACTTCTTGGTTAAAACATACTTTCCTCTCACAAGCTTAATGCAATGACCTCATATGATCAAAGCATGTATTTACAATACACACGTGATCCTTTTGCTAGGTCTGATCTTGTGGGAGAACCTAAATATCCAAACAAAATGAAATTCAATGGTGAAAAAAGTAAGGTTCTACATTTAGGCAAGAAAAACCAAATGTACAGGTATAGTATAGGGGGTACCATGCTCAATAGTAGTAACTGTGAGAGGGATCTTGAAGTCCTAGTGGACAATCACTTAAATATGAGCCAGCAGTGTGCTGCAGCTGCCAAAAAAGCCAACACAGTGCTAGGCTGCATTAACAGAGGGATAGAATCAAGATCACGTGAAGTATTAATACCACTTTACAATGCCTTGGTAAGGCCACACTTGGAATACTGCATCCAATTTTGGTCACCACAATGTAAAAAAGATGTTGAGACTCTAGAAAGAGTACAGAGAAGAGCAACAAAGATGATTAGGGGACTGGAGGCTAAAACATATAAGGAACGGTTGCTGGAATTGGGTCTGTCTAGTTTAACGAAGAGAAGGACGAGGGGGGACATGATAGCAGTCTTCCAATATCTCAGGGTCTACCACAAAGAAGAGGGAGCCAAGCTATTTTCCAAAGCGCCTGAAGGCAGGACAAGAAGCAACGGGTGGAAACTAACCAAAGAGAGAAGCAACCTAGAACTAAGGAGAAACTTCCTGACAGTTAGAACAATTAACCAGTGGAACAACCTCCCTCCAGAAGTTGTGAATGCTCCAACACTGGAAGTTTTCAAGAAGAAACTGGACAGCCATTTGTCCGAAATGGTATAGGGTTTCCTGCCTGAGCAGGGGGTTGGACTAGATGACCTCCAAGGTCCCTTCCAACTTTATCATCATCATCATCATCATCATCATCATCATCATCATCATCATCATCATCATCATCATCATCATCATTATTATTATTATTATTATTATTATTATTATTATTAAAGTTTGGTCCTTCTGCTCAGTTGCAAAATTAAACCTACGCAGCAGGATGCAAGAGGACAGTCCACATTTAGGAATCACCAAAACCTTTATTACATATTGTGGGTACTTAACATCTCATTATTCCTACATGCCTGGTTAGGCGTCTTGAGAGCCTCTAATTACTTAAGTGTTGAGGTAGACCTATCTATTTTGCTTCAGTCAGCCAGTGTGAACCACTTAGGATCAAATAATCATAAATAGTCTGTAATGCCACCCAAAATCTGAAAGCCCAACTTGACTTTCAAATGAGTGTAATTATCTGTAAAGATGTGTTTGGGTTACCAAACAATCTCCTTCTTTCTTTCTTTCTTTCTTTCTTTCTTTCTTTCTTTCTTTCTTTCTTTCTTTCTTTCTTTCTTTCTTTCTTTCTTTCTTTCTTTCTTTCTTTCTAGCAACTAATCTAAAAAAAAAAAAATGATTTGATAAAACCACCAATTAATTTCGTAGCCAGGCAACGGGATGCTGGTTTGGTGATCCATAAGTTTATTTTGTTTTTTTTCTTTAATAAGTAAATAAATAAATAAATAGATATGCAAACACTGTCATGAGTTGTGAATGTTTAGAGATATAATTGGGTAACATGTTCTTTCTTAAAAAAAAAATAAAGAAAGAAAGAATAAAATGTCTTAGACCCAGGACTCGGGAATTTATACCGCCCAGATTTACAAGAACAGACAGTTCTTTTTCGTTTAGCAATATTGAATGATGCAAAAAAAAAAAAAAGAGGGGGAGAAGAAAAGTATTTTGTCAAATCTGATATTAGGACACATAGCCTGTTTTGTTTTTTTCAGTCACATTGACAGAATCAGCACATTTGTCTCTCCTTTTTTTCCAAATGCATCTGAACCCAGCTGAATAACTTGCAAAGTAGTAAGACATTTTTTTTCACATCCTATTCAGATGTGCGGTTAACACAAGCCCCGAAAATAGTGTCTGCTTCCTTTCACTCTCCCAATAAAATGCATGTAGTCCTTGACTTACAACAGTTTATTCATTCAGTGACATTTAGTTACAACGGCACTGAAAACAGTGACTTTTGCACTTACGACAGTTGCAGCATTTCCATGATCAAAAGTCAAAATGCTCGGCAACTGGCATGTACTTATAACGGTTGCCGTGTCCCGGGGTCATGTGATCCTTTTTTGCCACCTTCTGACAAGCAAAGTCAATGGGAAAAAACCAGATTGACTTAACAACTGTATTACCAGCTTAACAACTGCAGTGATTCACTTAACAACTGGGGCAAGAAAGGTTGTAAAGTGAAGCAAAACTTACTTAACAAATGTTTTGCATAATAACAGAAATTCTGTAATAGCATAGCATAGCATAGCATAGCATAGCATAGCATAGCATAACATAACATAACATAACATAACATAACATAACATAACATAACATAACGGACTTGGGTTTGGCTAGTCTAAAGAAAAGAAGAAATAGGGGAGACATGATAGCAGTATTCCAGTATTTGAGGGGTTGCCCCAAGGCAGAGGGGGTCAGGTTGTTCATCAGAGCACCAGAGGGAAGGACGAGAAACAATGGTTGGAAACTGATCAAAGAGAGAAGCAACCTGGAATTAAGGAGAAACTTCCTGACAGTGAGGACAATCAACCAGTGGAACAGAAGTTGCCTCCAGAAATCGGGGGCACTCCATCACTGGATATTTTTAAGAAGAAACTAGACATTCACCTGTCTGAGACAGTGTAGGTTCTCTTGCTTGAGCAGGGGGCTGGACTAGAAGACCTCCAAGGTCCCTTCCAGCTCTATTCTATTCTAATTCTAATTTTGTGAGTGCGTAAGTCAAGGACTACCTGTAACCTCCTCTAAGCCTGAAATTCTGGTCTGAATCAGGCCTGCCAAACATTAATTCCTATTATATAAATTATATTAATGGTATTATTATAGTTAAAGCTATGGTTTTACCAGTAGTAATGTAGGGCTGTGAGAACTGGACCATAAGGAAGGCTGAGTGTTGAAGAACTTATGCTTTGAACTGTGGTGCTGGAGAAGACTCTTGAAAGTCCCTTGGACTGCAAGGAGATCAAATCAGTCAATCCTAAAGGCAATCAACCCTGGCTGTTCTTTGGAAGGACGGATACTGAAGTTGAAGCTCAGCTACTTTGGCCACCAAATGAGAAGAGAGGATTCATTTGAGAAGACAATGAGATGTTGGGAAAGATGGAAGGGCAAAGGAAACAGGGACGGCAGAGGATGAGATGGTTAGATAGAGTCATCAACACAATGAATTTTGGGCAAACTCCAGGAGATGAAGACAGGAGGGGCTGGTGTGCTGTGGTCCATGGGACTGCATAGACTCAGACATGACTTAGCAACTGAACAATCACAATGTATGGCTGCAAGAGCTGGACCATAAGGAAGGCTGAGCACAAAAGAATTGATGCCTTCAAATTGTGGTGCTGGAGAAGACTCTTGAGAGTCCAAGAGATCAAATCAGTCAATCCTAAAAAAAAATCTGACTGTTCTTAGGAAGGACAGATAGTGAAGGTGAAGCTCAAATACTTTGGCCCTGATGTTGGGAAAGATGGAAAGCAAAAGGAGAAGGGGATGGCAGAGGATGAGATGATTAGATGGTGTCATCAGTACAACAAATATAAGTTAGGGCAAACTCTGAGAGACTGTGGAGATAGGGGGGCTTGGAGTGCTGTGGTCCATGGGGCCGCAAAGAGTCAAACACAACTTAGCGACTGAACAACAAGAACAACATATTGCATTGTATTGTATCGTATCGTATTGTATTGTATTGTACTGTAATGTTATATTTGATATTATATTTGATATTATATTTATTATATTTGTGTATATATGTATATATGTGCATATGTGTGAAAATAGATAAAGGAGAATACATATACACACACACACAATAAACCTGAAAAATTAAACAGTGCAGATAGAAAAAAATAAAAATATATTTAAAGAGATGACTTCTGATTTTTATAGTAGTTACAAACAAACTTATTCTCTTTTCTCCCCCTTTAGGATTGCACGAATGAATGAAATTCATCCAGAGGAAGATCCTTATTGGCTTCCATATCCCTATAATATGGTAAATTTTAGAAAACCTTTTTTTTTTCTTCCTGCAATTCTGTACATTTTACAGAGCTAGAATTAGCATCAAGATGCCACCATTTTGGAGTAAAGAACTATTTCAAAAACCAAAACCAAAATGGAAACCATCAGTGAGGTTGTCCCATCAGGTTTTGCGTTGAGTCGTGCAACCCTCAACTCCCAATGGTTATTTTAAGCTTGAGACAGAATGTCTCCAAAATCGAAATGGAACATTTTAAAAAGCATTTTAGACTTCAGTTCAAATTGAGATGCCTTTCTTACTGTCTTCGTGCCTGTCTGCCAGCACCCAGGTGATCATTCCACAAGTTGAGTGGAGAAAAGTGGAAATTGCAGAACCTGACGGGAATTTTTAACCAAGTTGCAACCTTAGATGAACCGATTTGAAATGTTATGAATAGAAACATCACAAGAGGGAAAGCATCAATGACATGACATTCTCAATTGCATTAATTTAGTCAAATCACATTTACATACATCACGCACGCCCGGTGACACGATCCGACGCTGTTGCCGGCTTTCTCGCTGATAGAATAAGAGAGGCAGTTTGAAGATCTGCCTGTTGGTAAATTAACTTGTGCCCGTTTCATTTTCATTTTCGCAAATTAAATGGAATTAAATGAAAGCTGTAAATGAATTAAGCGGAGGTGAACCGAATTAAAGCAAATTACAGACTCGACTCAGGAAAGACGTCTTTAATAAAGCAAAATGGAACTGTTATGAGTGAAAGATAAGGACTTGAATCTGCAGTTGATCGTGTTAAGGGCAACCAAGACTCTAATTGGATTTTAAGTGCTGCTGGGAGGAAAAAGGTCCTTCAAATAGCAATTTGTATCTGTCCTAACATGGAAACAACTTGCCCTATGATCAAAGGAAACATAATGATGCTGAAGCTAAGCCCTAAGGGGTTAGCATCATAGAATCATAGAGATGAAAACAGCCTTCCTTCCAGCTCTAATTTAGGCTAATCCTTAGTACAAGATCTACTGACAAATCTATAACAAATGATGATCCACTCTTTGTTTGAAGACCTCTACTGAAGGAGAACAATGTGATAATTAGCTCTATTGGCTGACAGCTTGAATAGTAAGAAAATGTTATTGTAATAATTACCCGGACTTCCTTCCTAAACTCCCTGGTCCATGTCCCACTCGCTGAGGCAATAGAAAGTAAGTCTTCTCCTTGTTCTGTGGGACAACCTTTCAGATATTTATATAAAATCTCAACTTCTGCAACGAACCTAGATAACGCCATCTTTGTCATTCCCAGTTGCCACATAAAGAGAAGGGTTGCTTTTACTTTTATTAGACTAAACATAGAACGATCCCATGGGAACCAAGGTCATTCTCATCATCCCTGAAGGCTGAGAGAAGAACTGTCAAGAAGACAGTCAAATGCACTTATTGGATAATGTGATCAGTAGCATAATAGAAGGGAGGGAATTGTTACATTTAATTACTTTGAATCTCTGGGGGAAAGTTTAGAGTTGGTTTCACTTTTGATCGTGCCGATAGCATGTATCCAATAAATATGTTCTTTGAGGAATTCTCAAGCCTCAGAGTTCTACTTTATTTGGCTTCATTAGTGGGAATCTTGACTTAAGATTTAAGAGGTAAGGTGCTTTCTAAAACCATTAGTCTTTCCTCTTCCTTGCAAGGTTAGTAATCAATGGTGTGATATTATGTTTGACTGCAAAGTATAAGCTTTCAATGTTTGTAGTTCTGGGACTTCTTATTTTGCCTTTTTTTCTCTTTCTTTCCAAAAATGTTGTTGACTCCATCCCCTAATTTGGCCTCAATAAAATATTTGCCATGCCTACCATCTATTATTGTCATCCAAACTAAATCTGCTAGTAGTTTAAAGTTCATTGGCTTTCACTACAGTATATAGGTACAGACAGATGCACTCTACTTTAGCTCTTTGTCAAAAGAGATCATTCCTCAAGGTAGATCACTTGTGATCCTCATACTTCTAATTTTATTATAGCACTTAGCAATAGCACTTAGACTTATATACTGCTTCACAGTGCTTCACAGCCCTCTCTAAGCAGTTTGCAGAGTCAGCCTATTGCCCCCAACAATCTGGGTCCTCAATTTTACCGACGTCGGAAGGATGGAAGGCTGAGTCAACCTTGAGCCGGTGAGAATCGAACTGCTGGCAGTGGGCAGAATTAGCCTACAATGGCTGACTGAATGACGGAGAATGGAAGGACTTATGTTTCCCACTAGATCAACCTTCTTAGAAGACGGGACCCATAACATTTCCTGTCTCCCCACTTTGGTTTGTCGGGAAGATGTAACTGGGAAAAAGACACTCCTTCAAATAAACTGAATCCAAATAGCAGGAGAGTGACACTTCTGCCTAATTCATCCTTGGAACAGAGGCCTCCTTGCTTTGTCAAACAATCAAGACATCCTCAAGGTTCCTTCACAGCAGACCGAGCACTGTGGTGCTTTTATTAAAGAATGAAACAGAAAGAACAAATAAGACAAGGTAGAGATTTTAGAAGGACTGACTTAGCTAAATTGTGGCAACGGCTGAGAAGGCTCTGTTTCCCCCCCCCCAGTCAGAGTTCTTTAACTGTTAAGGTCTGCAACAGGGATTCGCCCCCTTCCCTTCCTCTTTCTCAACATCTCTATGAATGTAGATTGTATCTACATGCCCCCCCCACCCAAATTAGGCACGTTGCCTTATTTTGGTTCGTTGCAATTGGCATCCATGTATTTGAAATCAGGACTGCAATTTTAATACATTTTATGTTTCCAAACATCTATCTTCTCTATACCTTTCCTTCGCAAGACCCCAATGTTCGGGACTTGTAAGAAGCAATTTGAATTTTGAATTTTATTATATTTATACCCCGCCCTTCTCCCGGAGGACTCATTTAATTTAATACAATATAATTTCATTTAATATATCTGCCCATATTTTTAGACTCTGGGTGGCTTACAAAATCCAGGAACATTAAGTGAAGTGTCTCAGAATTGTGTGATGGAGCTGAAATAAGTAATACAAATCAGTGTAGAAGAGAGAGAGAGGGATGGCAATTAATTGAAAAATATGACTAATTTCTAAGTTAGATATTTTTGTTCATCCTAACTGAAATCCATTTGCACATAATTATGCTGATAAATATTACGAATTAAAAAATCCGCCCGCGTACACACACAGACACACACAGAGAGAAAGACCTCAATTTGTTTTCTTTGTCTCATTGTGTCGCCTTTGATTATTGGTTTAATCTGAGTTGCCTGATCTTACTTTCAAGAAAAGTTAACAAGAATGCATAACATTCAATATTTATTAGTCATCTAATCAAATGCTGCACCTTCACGGAATAAGCAAGAGAAATTCAATAACTTCCCCTGTGAGACAAATACATTTTGAAATGGATTAGACTTCTGAATTTCCTTTTATATTTTTTTTTCCTGTTTTGCCCTGTTTTTATATAAATCACCACCCACATTTCACGCAACAGACTTTTAAAAAACTTCTGAACTTTGGAAGCCCAAGAAACAGATTTGTTAATCTAATTTATTCTTACTTTCTTCTAAGAAAGATATCTGGCCTTTTCTATTTTATGTGCTTTCTTATTTCATTTAGCCATTCAGCACTGTGCATTAAGGGACGAGTATTAAATTTGGTAGCACTCCCATTACTAACTCCATTACCTCTATTATTATCTTCATTCTGTCCTTTATTAACTCAACTTTTAGTTGTAAACTGCTCAGAGTTATTTAAGAGTCAGGTGGCCTATCAATTAAAGGAGGGAAACCAATTTCCTGAGTCAGATTTCCCAAACAAAGCAGTGGTCTTCCACAGCAAACAACATTCAAATCCTTAAATTCTTCTCGAGTTTCTTCTTCTTTCCCCCTCCCCCCCATGGTTTTTATAAGCACAAATGTCATGTATGGAAAATTCAGCCTTTCCTCTCTTTTTTTCTCCCTAAACTCCCCTTACGAGTAGGGAAAAAAATGAGATAAAAGAGAAGAAGTTGCAAGATAACTTTGTGAGGTCCTAACAATAGTCAACTACAATAATGGAGGACTCGCTTCCTGCGTTTCACTAGAGAGCATTTCACCTCAGTTGGTGTCATCTTGAGGGAATAAAAGAAAAAAAAATATCTGAGAAAATATCTACAGACCCCTCACATCCTGGTGGACATACTGTTCCAACTTCTCCCCTCAGGATGCTGCTATAGAGCATTGCATGCCAAAACAACTAGACACTGGGACAGTTTTTTTTCCTTGTGCCATCATTCTTCTGAACACCCAACCCTCACAGTACTGTTTTATGTCTAAGCATATTTACCCATGTTGTATGGTTGTAGTATTATCATTATCCTTCTCAACCTCTCTACTGCCCCTACTTACTAGTATTGTGGGAAGTCAGCCCTCCCCCCCAAGAGAAAGAAATATTTTTGGGAATATTAAAAGGTAGAATATTATATCTGCAGAAATGCGGATCTGCAGAAATGCGGATGTGATAATCTTGTCAGAAAGATTGGAGTCAGGAAGCTGGGATTAGAAAGATGAAGATCCCTAGAATCAACAATCCCTCACACCAAAAATCCAACAGTCATCAGCCACAGCCCCAAGGAAGCAGGATATGACCTTTGGGACATAATAGGATTAACCCACCACCATCAGAGAACCAGAAGGGCACATTCATTCAGCTCAAAGTACATGACACAGGAAATACAGAATGTCAAACAGGAACAGGAAACAACCTCAAGAGCCCCAGAAGGTATAAAAACCCACCACACCCTGCTACATGTGGTCTGTCTTTTTCCAGAGCCATCTTTCTGTCTGGCTCTCCGCTTCAATAAACTACAACCTTATTTCTAAAACAGTCTCCATGTTGTTTATTCCTGGCTTGGACTGGACCTGATGAAGATTTTTCTTTCAACAGTATCATGATTATTGTTCTATTGCTTTGCATGTACATTGAGACCTTCTGCACTGGAGAGAAATTCCTTGTGTGTCCAACCACACCTGGCCAATAAAGAATTCTGTTCTATTCTGTTCTGTTCTGTTCTGTTCATATTCTATTCTACTCTACTCTACTCTACTCTACTCTACTCTACTCTACTCTACTCTACTCTACTCTACTCTACTCTACTCTATTCCTATTCTCCACTCCACTCTATTCTACTCTATGGTTGGTTTGTGCAAAGGCCCACCATGGAACAACACTATGCTCAATGGGATCTTGGTGTGTTAATAAATTGCACCCATAGTATGATCCTAAATAGTTCACATTGTTCTATTAAATCTTCTAATATCCTAATGCAAACCAAAGTACTGCATAAAATTGTCTAACCTGATCAAAGAGTCTCTGCACTACATTAATATTATCTTGTCGTGCTCTGTATCTTCTTTCCATCATTCCGTTCTGCGATTGAAGGTAGTCCAAGCATAATCCCCATAGGAAATATAAGCATCTGTTTCTCCTTTTCAAAATTAAGGCCAGCCAGATCACATAATGGGTGTGCTTACTCAGCAATACATTATTCTCAAGATGTACTTACTGTAACTTAAAAAATGTCATTTTAAGCCCTGTATAAATATGCTGGAAGGAAGGCTGTATAGTCTAGAGATTGGAATAGATTCACGCATATGCCTATGCCAAAGAAGAATGCATCCATTAGAAAGCACTCCAGTTTTGCTCCAAATTGTATCTAGAAGGCTAGAGCCCTGTAGGAAGAAATAAATCCAGATGCAGAGACAGGTTTGAGAAAAGGCAGAAGAGTATGAGATCAGCATAAGATAATGATGGATGGAAGAAAGCAAGAACATTTAAAAGGGAAACGTATCTTTGCTTTATTGACTGTCTCCAACCTGGAGATATTGGATCATGCAGAGTCTATCAACACTGTATCTCTGATTATCAGAGCCCAGATGAGGTGGTGAGACATGCACGCCTTGCCAGCTGATCTATTGGAGTCTGGAAAGAGACCTTGAGGTCAACCATGGAAGTTGTTAAGACATGATAGCAGTGTTCCAATATTTAGGGGGCTGTCATAGAGAGGATGGGTTCAACTTATTTTCCAAAGCACCTGAAGGCCAGACAAGGAATAACGGATGGAAACTGATCAAGGAGAGATTCAACCTAGAAATAAGGAGAAATTCTTATTCTTATTCTATTTTCCAATGTCTATTCTATTCTATTCTATTCTATTCTATTCTATTCTATTCTATTCTATTCTATTCTATTCTATTCTATTCTCCAATGTCTAGTCTATTCTATTCTATTCTATTCTATTCTATTCTATTCTATTCTATTCTATTCTATTCTATTCTATTCTATTCTATTGTTATTCTGTATTTTAGTTCATATAAAAAAACACAATGTAAAGTTTAAAAGAGGCAAGGAATGTAAAAAATGATTAAAAAGTGGAGAGGAGAGCTTTGAGGGAACCAACCAGTCCCACAACTGCATGCTCATCTGTGTACACCAAGCAAGGATGCAGAGCCATGTTTTCATGCCTCTACAGAAGTTTCCAGAACTATGACCTGTGTGTTTGTAGGTGAAACCGAAACTGTTGACCCTGTTTTGGTTGGTTTGGAGGAATTTAAGAGGGTGCTTTAAGCTTTACAGAAACTGATTGCTGTAGCCCTTCTTCTCTAGAACAAGTGAATTTCTCCTATTTTAGAAAAAATTCAGGAGCAAAATGCATGGGGATAAGAGGTTAAAGAGCTCTGCTTCGTAAAGGCTCAGTAAGGCCACACCTGGAATACTGCAGCCAGTTTTGGTCACCAAATATGAACCAAATAAAAGATGTGTCTTTCTCCCATATCTATTTATTTATTAAATTTGTATGTCACCCATTTCACCATTAAGTGACTCTAGGCTCTGTTTGTTTTATTGGTACAATGATGATACAATGAGAAAGATGGGACCGGACGAAATGAGAGCTGGATTCAAAACAGTGATCACAATGCTAACAATGCTAGATACAACTTCATTAGTTGAAAACATACAGGCTTAGAAGAGTTAATTATGGAGATGGCAGAGAACACTGACATAAAATGCAATTGGTAGATACTTCTGCTTTGCTGGAAAAGTAAAACATTTGATTCTAAGGTCAGTGAGAAATACGGTCAAAATTAGAAATATGGACCATTCAGCAATTCAGATCAGAATAGGGAAAGCTGTTTTTGTTTCATGAGCGCTACTTTATAATAATGAAAGCTGTACATACCGAGAAGTAGAAAGCAAATTGTCCACTTCAGAAACAGACCCCTGGGTTTGGAGTCAGTTAATAAGAACATCATGAACTTTAAGAAGGACCAAGTTGGTCCTGGATCGGTGGCTTTCTTGACGTGATAATCAGGAAGCAGTGCTAGTTGGATCACGAACTAGAAAATGGTATTTTGAATTGCTAAATTTAAAATATGACTATATTAAAGAGCTGTAGTAGAAGGCAAGTGGTAAGAAATTGGACATTATCATGAACACCCCTGTCCTTTGAGGAGTAATGGGTTGTCCCACAGCTTCCAGGGATCAAATCTACTTCAATTAACACATAAAACAATTATCCCAAAGGTGCTTTTTTCAAAAGTCAACTTCACTTTCTTTGTTTTTCCTTGAAGAAGTTTCACTTCTCATCCAAGAAGCTTCTTCAGTTCTGATAAGAAGCAAAACATCTGCACTTGCTTTTTGAAAAAAGCACCTTTGGTGATTTTGTAAAAGGATATTTTTTGTAACAATATTGGGTATTAGAGATGATAAGTAGTTGGAGGGGTAAATGTTACTTCATTGATTGATAGAGTATATATTTAAAATAGACAGAAATGTAGTCTTTTGGACTGATATCTTTATTTTAACCAAGATAACTATTTTGTAATAGAGGGAGAAGAGGAGGTATTTGTGATAAGAGAAGTAATAGTATTAATAAATGATGTATTAGTTTAAGCAATAGGCTATATCTAAAAAAAAATGTAAGGATGTTGCTTTTTGGGATAATATATTTACCTTAGATAAAATCATCATGATAGGGAAAAGAGAAATGAGGGATGCCCGAAGTGCTAATGTGTCTATATAAGCTTAATTGGAATATGGTAATTTTTAAAATAGTAAAGCTTAAAAACAGGATTTGGATTCTTATAATTGAAATGTGATTGATGATCCATTGGATTGACTGAGCTTTTTTTTTACAAATGTAATAATTTCAATTGGTAAAAATATTATGCGGGAAATAGGGAATTTCTAAGGAATTAATTTGTGATATATATATATGATTTTGTTTTAGGATAATTGATAGCCCAATCACCACGTTGTTTCTCAAGCACTTTTATGTAAAAATGAAAAAAACCAATAAAATTTCTTCATAAAAAAAGAAAAAAAAAAGCACCTTTGGGGCAACCGGGACCTGGATGACTGAGAATCGGTAGACGTAAAAGAGTTATATTTTCTAGTAAGTGTGCTACTAGAAACAGTTTTTTTAAAATTCAGAGAAGCTTTTTAAAAAAACAGCTAAAGGAATACCCCAATGAAGAATTTCTGCACATTTGTAAAGCTTCTGTGTGATTATGCTATTGTCTTGGTTACCCTAAATATTGATATACAGTAGACATGTCCAAAAGACTTTGTTTGTTTTTTAATTTCACATCCCAAAATTCTGTTTCTTCTTTTGCCCAGATGCTGCGGTTATATCCATCTGCTTTAAGGGTAAATTTAAACAAAGTTAACTGTGCTATATCTGGATTATAGGCCCAAATGACTGCCACCCTGAATGTAGGTAATCACAAAATACTCGGATTGATTGATTACTGCTCTTTCCCTTTCTAATCCAATTTCTCAAGGTTTAAAGGTGAGTGCCTCATTAATAAGTGTTAGATTTTCATTTTTAATGAATACCTTTGTGAAAATAGAAAAAAAAAATAAGTGCAGCGTGTAAAAGAAGTGGTTGCAGCTGACTCGAGTGATAAAGTCAGAGAAAAGGTGGTGATGGTAACTTCCAACTAACATTTGTTGGTTCTTGACATAGGTGTCTTCTATCTCTTAGAACAGGGATAGGCAATCTTGGCTCTTTTATGACTCGTGGACTTCAACTCCCAGAATTCCTGAGCCAGCATGGCTCTCAGCTTGGAAACCTCTCCCTTTCCCCTCAGCATGGCTGGCTCAGGAATTCTGGGAGTTGAAGTCCACGAGTCATAAAAGAGCCAAGGTTGCCTACACCTGGATTAGAATAACAGAATAAAAGCATAACATAATTGAAAGGGACCTTGGAGGTCTTCTAGTCCAACCCCCTGCTCAAGTAGGAAACCCTATACCATTTCAGACAAATGGTTGTCCAGTCTCTTCTTAAAAACCTCCAGTGTTGGTACACTCACAATTTCTGCAAGCAAGTCATGATTAATTGTTCTCGTGTTAGGAAATTTCTTGATTCTAATCAGATTTAGATTTGAACATTCTAAAAATGTCTAAGGAACGGTTGCTGGAATTGGGTATGTCTAGTTTAACAAAGAGAAGGACGAGGGGAGACATGATAGCAGTGTTCCAATATCTCAGGGGCTGCCCCAAAGAAGAGGGAAACTAAGCAAGGAGAGAAGCAACCTGGAATTAAGGAGAAACTTCCTGACAGTTAGAACAATTAACCAACTTGCCTCCAAAAGTTGTGAATGCTCAAACACTGGACATTTTTAAGAAGAGATTGGACAATCATTTGTCTGAAATGGTATAGGTTTACTGCCTGAGCAGGGGTTTCGACTAGATGACCCCCAAGGTCCCTTCCAACTTTATTATTATTATTATTATTATTATTATTATTATTATTATTATTATTATTATTATTATTATTATTATTATTATTATTATTATTATTATTATTATTATTGATCATCGCACAATCAGCCAGATGTTCAGACTGGATTTGTAATTTTCTCTACCTATCGAGTCCTTCCCAAGGACCTGGGATAGGCAGATATGGATGTTTGATGGTATTACAGATATCGTCGCAGGATGGAAGCAGTTCCTAGTAAGGCCGCCTTTTGCAATTGACTAATGGCGAATTTGTCAATGCCCATGATGGTGTTCAAGTGGTGCTCTAGTTGTTTTGGGATTGCACCCAAGGCGCCTATTACTATTGGTACTACCCTTGCTTGCTTTTGCCTATTTGTAGGTCTTTGTATTTTGTGATCTTCTCCAGTTCTTTCTCGTCTATTCTGCTGTCTCCAGGCACTGCCTACTACTACTACTACTACTACTACTACTACTACTACTACTACTACTACTACTACTACTACTACTATTATTATTATTATTATTATTATTATTATTATTATTATTATTATTATTATTATTATCAAATATCTGTCTGTCTATCCATCCATCCTGCATCATCTATCATCTATCATGTTCTCACAACCCTTTCTCTTTTTCTGACACCTTCTCTACTTTTTCTCTTTAATCGAAATAAATCAGTGTGCTATGTGTGATGAAAGGCTGCATGAAGATGCAAAACAATTTGCAATCAATATTGAGGTCCAAGCCAACAAAGTGGAAAATTCCAAGAGAAACAGGGAAAATACTGCTAGCTCAACAGCGAGGTTCATTTTATAGTTTAAGATGCTTGAATTTCTTCCTTCTGATATTATCATCACTGTAAAACATTTGTCATTTTTAGTGGATGGCATCTGGTGTTTCTTTTTGTGTGTGTGAGAGTAAAGAGTTCTAGACCAGAAGTGAAGTAGGGAGGCAATTATAGAGCATTTGTTTGCCGAAATTGAAAAAAAAAAGAGAGCCTTTAATTGCACATTTTATCTGCTTAAAATGCTTGACTGATTTGAATGAGATGGATGTTCAGAAGTTCAGAACTTGCTACCCACCTGGGAGAGTTTACTATGAAATATGGCTTTGTAAACCACACATGGATACAAGTTTTTAGATGTAGATACAACAAACATGACATTTTTCTTCTTTCACAGGGGATTTGCAAAGTCAGACAGTCAGAAAACAAGCTTCAACTGGTAAAAAAAAATATATATTATACAATTCATACAGTAGTCCTCTTAGTAAAAAGACTGCTTGAACTAAAGGCTATTTATTGAGGCTACTGCAAGGATAAATGACACCAACAAACAGAGATCTTCCCCTTGTCATGATGTCTGTTTACAATAAAAACAGCCATATAATAATTTTGTTGAGCATTTGCATAACAGTTGGATGGAAATGTTTCACCTTTTCTACAATTGCAAGGGTGATCTATGTGATTTATTTTTAGACAATGATCTTGTTGCCTACTTACCTGGAAACAAGCAGTGTTAAACACAATGGGACTTACTTCTGAGTAAATATGCTTTGGACTCCTGCATAGTTTTGATAAAGCTGGATATTAAGAACTCAGAAATGGTGGCATCAATAGCCTCGACATCTTTCAAATGTCTCATGTAACCAAGTTTCTCTCAATCTCTTGACACTGTTGGATAGATCGTCCCTAAATCACGGTGCCACCATGGAAAAGGCCCTGTCTCTTGTAGCTTTTCCAGAGACAATGTTTATTTTTCAGTTAACCAATTTTGTGCATGCACAGCACATGTGTTTAAGCTACCTAATATGAGACATATTTGAGAAAATAATAACTTGCCTCTTAACTTCATTTCAGTGGATCACAGCAGCAGAAGAACAGAATAAGAATAACAGAACTGGAAGGGACCTTTGGAGGCCTTCTAGACCAACTCCCTGCTCAAGCAGGAAACCCTCTACCATTCCAGACAAATGGTTGTCCAATCTCTTCTTAAAAACCTCCAGTGTTGGAGAACCCACAACTTCTGGAGGGAAGTTGTTCCATTGATTAATTAATTTGGACCTCTCAGCGGCTTTTGATACCGTGGACCACGGTATCATGCTGCGACGGTTGGGTGGGTTGGGAGTGGGGGGCACTGTTATGCGGTGGTTCTCCTCCTTCCTCACCGACCGTACGCAGTCTGTATTGGCAGGGGGACAGAGGTCGACCCCAAGGCCCCTAACTTGTGGGGTCCCACAAGGGTCGGTCCTCTCT
>NW_015390794.1:36145-49115 GCF_001527695.2 Protobothrops mucrosquamatus | reverse complement strand
AGACTGTTTTAATGGAAGACTTGGGCTCCTTCCAGGAAGAATGATACAATTCAATCCCATTCATAGTATGATAATGTCATCTTGATCATCATAATCAAATCACTGGCATCCTTAGTAATGCCTCTGAATTCACTGTGAGTTGAAGACAGGGCTGCTGAGGATGCAGCTCTTTGCAGCAGCCCATAATATGTTCAACTCAATGTGCAATAACCACTACATGACACTTCTCCTCTCCTCATCAGACTATAAATCTTCCAGAAAAGACCTTTCTAGGGTTAGAAAGGATCTTGATCCAAGTTGATCTATGCCATCTACAGTGAGCATTTCTTGTTGTTCAGTTGCTAAGTCATGTCTGACTCTTTGTGACCCTGTAGACCAGGGGTCTTCAAACTTGGTCCTTTTATGACTTGTGGACTTCAACTCCCAGAATTCCTCAGCCAGGCAGACCCCTGCTGTAGACCATAGTATGACAGGTCAAACCCCGCCCCCCAATCCTCCACTGTCTCATGTCCATTGCATCAATGACACTCTCTAACGATCTCATCTTCTGCTTCTCCTCTCTCCTTTTGCCTTCCATCTTTCCCAACATCAGAGTTTTCTCCAATGAGTCCCATCTTCTCATTTGATCGTCAAAGTACGTATTTGAGCTTCAGCTTCAAGATCTAGCCTTCTAATCAGAGTTGATGCTCTCTAATCATCTCATCCTCTGCTGCCTCTCTCTCTTTTTGCCTTCCATCTTTCCCAGCATCAGAATCTTTTCCAATGCGTCCTCTCTTGTCATTTGATGGTCAATGTGTTTGAGCTTCAGCTTCACTATCTGTTCTTCCAATCAGGGTTGACACTCTCTAACTATCTTATCCTCTGCTTCTCCTCTCTCCTTTTGCCTTCCATTCTCCCCAACATCAGAGTCTTTTCCAATGAATGCTCTCTTGTCATTTGATGGTCAAAGTATTTGACCTTCAGCTTCAGGATTGATTTCCTTTAAGATTGACAGATCTCCTTGCAATCCAAGGGACTTTCAAGAGTCTTCTTCAACACCACAATTCGAAAGCCTTCTTTCTTCCTTCTTCACTGTTCAGACCTCCTTATGGTCCAACTCTCACAGCCCTATCCCCAAAGTGCTTTTTCAAGAGGCAACTGGACTTTCTCGTTTTTCTTTGAAGACGTTTCACTTCTTCAAACGCTTTGCTCAGAGCTGAAGAAGCTTCTTGGATGAGAAGCGAAATGTCTTCAAAGAAAAACAAGGAAATCCAGTTGCCTCTTGAAAAAAAGCACCTTTGGGACAACCATGATCTAGATCAGGCTTTTCAATCAGTGGTAAGGGTACCACCTGTGGTATATTGACACCTGGCAGATGGTACGCGACCATCCTAGAAAAGTGATAGCGGGGGAAGGGAATGAGCTGAACCGGTAGCAGCACCGCACAAGCCTGAGCGAGAGATGGCTGGAGCTGCAGGGCTGTCAGGGCTCAGTGGAAGCGCCAGGATCAGCGCTTCTTCGGGGCTGTCAGGGCTCAGTGGAAGCACCAGGATCAGCGCCAGGATCCAGCTGGAGCTCAGCGCTGATCCTGGTGCTTCTGCTGAGCCCAGAAGAAGCGCCGATCAGCTGGAATGTTGCAGCATCTCCAGGGTCTTGTGATTTACATTCAGATGCTTGGCAACTGATTCATATTTATGACGGTCACAGTGTCCCAGGATCATGTGAAGTGACCAAAACCTGCTGCAACCACCCAGCAGATGGGGGAAATAAAAACCAAACACCCCCCCACCCCACCCCCACTGCCAATCCTCAACAGAAATGCTCACAACAATGGAAACCTCGGACAGGAGGAAGAGCGCCGCTGGGCAAGCAGGCAGGTGTCTTGCTCGGCTGTGGCTTGGGGGGGCACTTTTTTCAGTGCCATTGTAACTTCGAACAGTCACTAAGTGAACTGTTGTAAGTCGAGGACTACCTGTACTTTATCACTTTTTTTCCTTTTTTGGGGGGGTCGTCAAGTTTTTGACACCTTGCTAGGCGACTGGTGGTACTTGGATGTTGCCATATCCTAAAAGTGGTACAATGGGTGAAAAGGTTGAAAAGCCCTGGACTAGATGATTGAGAATCTCCAAAGACAGCCTCACAACCCTACATTACTAGATTATTTGTAGAAAAATAATAAGCTAGTGACTACCTTTTCCTGAATGCTGTGCCTAACTGGAAAAAAAAATAGGCCTCGCTTTGAGTTAGGTGGGTTTTGATTTGATTTTTATTTTCTTTTGTTTGGGGGAAAAGTACAAATTGTATGAAACGAGCGAGAGTAAACTAGGTCGTCAGAGCAATAGAATTATTATCCCATGAATCAGGCCACTGACTCACCTTGCCTTCATTCTCAAAGGCCTCATTATTTCCTTCACAAGTTAACAAAAGGCAGCTGTGTAAATCATAAACAATACCAAGCAGCATCACTACAAATGTTTGCTGACACTGCCTAACTGGATCTTAAGGAGAAATAGAGGCAAGCAGACAGCAATTTGCTGTAGCTTTTGGAGAGGTGGGGGAAAAAAACCCTGATTATGATTATTTTGCTAGGCGGCCAGCAGTAGCAAATACTCATGTCTCACAATTCATTTATCATAAGCATAAGCACCCTTCAGGGCTCTAAGTCTCTGCATGTGTAATGTGTATGTGTGTGTGTGTGTTTTTGTGTGTGTATCTGGTGTGTATGCAGATATAGATATGGCTATGGGTATGGCTAAAGATAGATATGGATGTATGGATATAGACATAGAGGTTATATATAAATGTAGAGGTAGAGGTAGAGGTAGAGGTAGAAAGAGAGAGAGAGAGAGAGAGAGAGAGAGAGAGAGAGAGAGAGAGAGAGAGACAGAGATACAGAGATACAGAGATACAGAGATACAGAGATGATAGATGACAGAGATAGATGACATAGAGATAGAGATAGAGATAGATAGATGATAGCTAGCTAGCTAGCTAGCTAGCTAGATAGATAGAGAGAGAGATAGAGAGATAGAGAGATAGAGAGATAGAGAGATAGATACAGAGATGATGATAGATGATAGATGACAGATAGATGATAGATAGATAGATAGATAGATAGATAGATAGAGAGAGAGAGAGAGAGAGAGAGAGAGAGATGATAAATGACAGACAGACAGACAGACAGACAGACAGACAGATAGAGAGAGAGAGAGAGATGATAAATGACAGATAGATAGATAGATAGATAGATAGATAGATAGATAGATAGATAGATAGATAGACAGATAGAAATACAGAGACAAAGATTGAAATAGAGATAGAGATTGATTTTTTTAAAAAAAGGAATAAGACTAAGCCAGACTAACAGAACAAAAAGAAACAGAAAATGAGAAATTAAAGAAAAACTTTACTTGCAGAAAGAAGCATAGCAGAAAAATAAAAAAGAAAAAGGAAAAATATAAAGTGGCTTCTAATCTTTTTATAGCATTTACAATGATACATTTGCCTTTTTCTCTAAAGTTATAAGGTCTCTCTTATTTCCATAATCTGTCCTATTAAATCATGAAAACTATAAATCACAAGTTCATTTTTTCTTTTCACAACTCAATCACCCATAAACACAGATATTGTCTTTCATCAAAGTCAGCCTAGCCATTTCAGCCAATTTTGTCATCACCACCAACCCTTCCTCTGTCGTATGTATTGCCAAACCTTTCTTTGTGCCTACAATAATATTGTTGCAATAATAAACACATAAAACTATGTTCCATCACTTTTTCCAGCTGCTAATCTATTAGGTCTAAGGGAAAAAAAAATCAATTGAATGTTAATTTGTATTTGAAACCCAAATTTTCTAGCTTTCTTCACATCTCCACCAATTGTGATAAAATGACCCTTCTTGTCATTTGCATTTCCAATTTAAATTGGTCTGGTCAATGACCCTAATGAAAATTGGTTGATTGATTGACTGATTGAACCTAAATTTTAAGTATATTTATACATTCTAGAGAGTTTTTCTGATGCCATATACCAATGCCACATCATTTTATAAAGCATTCTCTTTAAGAGCCATGATCATTGCCAAGTTTACATAATCCACATTAGAATAGAGTAGAATAGAATTTAGAAATAGAATAGAATTTAGAAATAGAATAGAATAGAACAGAATCTTTATTGCAAATAGAATAGAATAGAATAGAATAGAATAGAATAGTTGGAATAAGAAAAAGAAAGAAAGAAAGAAAGAAAGAAAGAAAGAAAGAAAGAAAGAAAGAAAGAAAGAAAGAAAGAAAGAAAGAAAGAAAGAAAGACAAGAAAACTGCAGGGATCAGTCCAAAGTCAACCCTGAGCTGAAGGCACCCACATATTTGAGAAAAAAAGTGAGAAATGATAAAACATAAGGAATGCAAATGTATGAAGTATATTTAATTGAAATCTTTAGGCTAAATCTTCAATAGATTAAAAGGAGAATGAAAAACTAACCTTGGCTTCCTGCATAGAGAAGAGATCAAACATGCTATATAACTCTTTTTTTTCCAAATTTATATTAAATATTGCTTTGGGGACGAATCCACAGGAAGTCCAGCTTCCTACCACTCCCTAAAGAGTTCTAATCAATCATATTCAAAATATTGTTTTATTTTGTTGCTGCAATGTTGGATACTCTCTTCTGAGTAGCCAAGCCAGAATAAAACATATCTATATAAATAAAAATGTAAATGTTCGTTTGTTCAAAATCTTAAATCTCCGAAAGTTCTTCACCGATTTCTTTGAAATTTTGAAACAACGTTGCATTCGAATACGCGCATGTTTTTATATACCTACTATTATATAGATGTCACACCTGTGACAGGTAAAAACATGCTGTTTTTGAAAAACAGCGCCATCTGTTGGACGTAAAAGCATACCCACAAGCATTGTGAAATTAAACATATTACAAACGTGCGCTTTCTCTTTTCTTTCTTTTTCATTTAACTAGACTGAGCCACAGCAACGCGTGGCCGGGTATAGCTAGTCAGATAATAATAATAAAATGATGATGATGATGATGATGATGATGATGATGATGATGATGATGATGATGATGATGATGATGATGATGATGATGGTGCAAAGATACCACCAATGGTCAAAGACATCTTGGGTGCAATTCCAAAACATCTGGAGCACCACTTGAACACCATCAGCATTGACAAAATCCCTAGCAGCCAATCACAAAATGGCAGCTTTACTCAGAATGGCTTACATCCTATGACGAGATCTGTCACAACATCAAACATCCACAACTGCTTATTCCAGATCCTTGGGAAGGACTCAATAGTCCCAGTCTGAACATCTGATTGACTGTGCGACAAACCATAATAATAATAATAATAATAATAATAATAATAATAATAATAATAATAATAATAATAATAATAATAATAATAATAATAATAATAATAATAATAATAATAATAATAATAATAATAATAATAATTAAAAAACTTGGGAAAAATTAGTGTATTCTCTGTATGTTTCTCTGTCTTTCTATTTATCTGAATTTTATTTTGAAATGCACTCCTGCGAATAGAAGTATGTCTGGTTGGCTCTGATTTATACCAGGCACCCTCCCAATAACTCTAAATTTTGTTTTATGAAATGTTAATTGGTCGAAGTTGTTCCTCACTACACATACACACAAGCACATATATGCACATACACGCACACACAAATACACATGCTATACACATGCACACACACATATATACACACAAACACACACACACATATGCTAATATGTATATGTGTGTGTGCATGTGTGTGTGTGCATGTATTTGCATAGATAGATGTAGATACACACACATATATATTGAGAGTGAGCATCAAAATTCCATTTTTTAATATGTGCCAGGGTATTCATAGAAAAAGTGACAATAAAGGTTATCTCTTATCATCCTATCCTATCCTATCCTATCCTATCCTATCCTATCCTATCCTATCCTATCCTATATTACCTTTTCTTATCTCATCTCATCTCATCTCATCTTATCTTAATATGCAACAATTGTATTAATTGAAACCAAAATCAGAGAGGTCCATATATGCAAAATGAAACCTTTCCTGCTTGAAGTCTAATGAGTTTGTATCTTAGTCAGTTTAAGTTGTGGATGAACTTGTTCATGTCTGTGTGATCACAATTCACATTCAGTCACTGGAACCCAACCCGAAAAATCTGGTCGAGAGAGAGAATTGAATAACAAAGAAAAATATCTGGGCAATTTGGTTTAAAAGGATTTACCGTAAAGGCTATTTAGTTTAGCAGAGATCCAGACATAAATATACATATGATAGATGAAGTTGCAGACATAAGAGATTGCAGATCAATCTGTCCGTCTAACTATCCATCTTTCTATTTACGGTATCTATGAATCACTCCATGGAGAGCAACTTAAAGGGAACTTATACTAATTCACATATTCTGAGTCAAACCTATGTGCATTCTCATACACTAAAGGATGTGCAAAATTTATTATCCCATGTATGGAATTCTCTGTTTGTTTGTTTGTTTGTTTGTTTGTTTGTTTGTTTGTNTCTACCTTCCTTCTCAAATGGGGTGACTATAATCCAAGATGAAACACTGAAATCAGAGTTGTCTGTATAAAGTTGCCAGTGACAGCAAATGATGGTAAAGTGAGACTAATTGATGATACCGAAATAGAATAATGAACAGCAAGAAGACCCAAGTTTAGTAAAAAAAAAAAAAGTGGGAATTCATTTCTGACCACTACAACTATGACTGGAGCAGCTCTTTTAAGTCATTTAAGCATCACCTAATTTCAATCACCTAAGAATCAAGACGTCCTCTGTAACTTTCTAAGCTTTCCATAGAGGATTTGTTGTTGTTGTTGTTGTTAATTGCGAAGTTGTGTCCGACCCATCGCAACCCCATGGACAACCTTCCTCCAGGCCTTCCTGTCCTCTACCATCTTCTGGAGTCCATTTAAGCTCACGCCTGCTGCTTCAGTGACTCCATCCAGCCCCCTCCTTCTCCGTTGTCCCCTTCTTCTATTGCCCTCCATCTTTCCCAGCATTAGGCTCTTCTCCAGTGAGTCCTTCCTTCTCATTAGGTGGCCAAAGTACTTGAGCTTCAACTTCAGGATCTGGCCTTCTAAAGAGCAGTCGGGGTTGATCTCCTCTAGGACTGACCAGTTGGATCGCCTTGCAGTCCAGGGGACTCGCAGGAGTCTTCTCCAGCACCATAGTTCAAAGGCCTCAATTCTTTGGCGCTCAGCCTTTCTTATGGTCCAACTTTCACAGCCATACATTGCAACTGGGAAAACCATGGCCTTGACTATGCGCACTTTTGTTGGCAGGGTGATGTCTCTGCTTTTTAGTATGCTGCCTAGATTTGCCATAGCTTTCCTCCCCAGGAGCAAGCGTCTTTTAATTTCTTGGCTGCAGTCCTCATCTGAGGTGATCTTGGAGCCCAGGAAAATAAAATCTGTCACTACCTCCATTTCTTCCCCATCTATTTGCCAGGAATTGAGAGGGCCGGATGGCATGATTTTGGTTTTTTTAATGATGAGTTTCAACATAGAAGATTGCGCTAATTAAAACAAGAACAAACACACCACTTTGGTGCAGGTGTACAGTTTTTCATCACACAGGTTGGCTTACTTTATGCGGCTAATGTTTCCCATGGAAACGGCTCGGTGGGAGGCAATAAAATCCGCAGACAAATCTTCTGCTCGCTTAAGCACATCAGCCCTTGCCTGACCTCTTAGGACTTGTCATCCAGCACCACCTGTGAAATGGCCAACCGGTTTTCGATGGCGGAAAGAGGTTAAGTGGCATGGAGGAGCCAGCAAGATATTGAACTAGTCAAAGCTTCACCTCTGACTGGCCCACTTAACGGGCGCACTTAACCCCAGCAGTCAGCAGCATGATTGGCAGAATCCCTTCTCCAAAAAAAGGCCACCCATTTATTTCCTTTTATTTCCTTAATGACAAGGTTGCTTGCGTAAAAGGCTGTTAACATTCCAATTACCATGTTCAGAGAGAATTTCCCGAGACCTTTTTTCCCCGATTAATGTTTTCAGCACAAACATTTTCCTTTATGCAATGTGTTTGCCGGTGAGGATAAATCAGTCTGACACAGGATTTTGAGTAATAGCTTCCGTCCAAACAGTTCCAAAGTTCAAGAGACAGAAAAGAAATCCCTCTTTCCAGAATAATTGCTTCATTATCGTCATCATCATCATCATCATCATCATCATCATCATCATCATCATCATCATCATCATCATCATCATCACACAAAGCACCAGAGGGCAGGACAAGAAACAATGGTTGGAAACTGATCGAAGAGAGAAGCAACCTGGAATTAAGGAGAAGCTTCCTGACAGTGAGGACAATTAACCAGTGGAACAGTTTGACTCCAGAAATCATGGGTGCTCCATCACTGGGGATTTTTAAGAAGAGGATAGACAGTCACTTGTCTGAGATGGTATAGGTTCTCCTGCTTGAGCAGGGGGCTGGACTAGAAGACCTCCAAAGTCCCTTCTATTCTATTCTATTCTATTCTATTCTATTCTATTCTATTCTATTCTATTCTATTCTATTCTATTCTATTCTCCTCTCCTCTCCTCTCCTCTCCTCTCCTCTCCTCTCCTCTACCCTACCCTACCCTACCCTACCCTACTCTACTCTACTCTACTCTACTCTACTCTACTCTACTCTACTCTATTCTACTCTATTCTATTCTATTCTACCCTACCCTACTCTTTCTATCTTCTATTCCTATTCTATTCCATTCCATTGGAACAGGGCTCCTTGCTTTGTCAAACAATCAAGTCACCCACAGGGTTCCTTCACAGTGCATCAAGCACTGTAGTGCTTTTATTAAAGAATGAAGCAGAGAGAAGTAATAAGACGATGTAAAGATTTTAGAAGGATTGACTTAGCTAAGTAGACGTATGCCTCAGCGCTTTGTAGCATAAATGGCTGACATTTTCTTGGCTAAGAAGGTAAACAGCACTGGGCTTCACTAATACCTGAATGGAAGGATGCCAGGATCTGCTAGCACTATAATCAGTGGTGGGATTCAGCCAGTTTGCACCAGTTTGGCAAAACCGGTAGCTAATTTTTTGTTGCCCAGGCCCAGAACAGACTTCCGGAAGTGGCATCCACGCAGAGAACCGGTTGTTCACATATTTGAATCCCACCACTGACTATAATCTAAACCAGGGAGCTTTAGTGATTTTGATGATGAAGATAGAATCCACTCTCTTAATGCATGCAATAAAACAATACATACATGCTTGTGAAGTAAACAGGAATCTAGTTTGAGATTGAGCTAGAATGGCCAAAATCATTAGGTGCTGTCAAATTGTTGATGTATCTTAACATTGCTAGATGATTTTATTGGGGGGGGGAGTGGGGGATCTGAAGAATCTCACAAGAAAGGTGTGTGGAATGTAAAGGATATTATTATTATTGTTGCTATTACTATCTTTATTACTGTTATTACATTCTGGAATGAAATATTGTATCCAAAAGGGCTAGAGGCAAACACCCTAAATTTAATACATCGGGAGGAAACTTTAGTGTATTCTTGACCTCGGATTCCAACTTGTCTCATTTTTTTTTAATTTTGCCATCTTCTTCCTCAATCCACTCCCAGAGATATTTAAGTGATCAAATGAATAGAGTAGAGTAGAGTAGAGTAGAGTAGAGTAGAGTAGAGTAGAGTAGAGTAGAGTAGAGTAGAGTAGAGTAGAGTAGAGTAGAGTAGAGTAAATAGAATAGAATAGAATAGAATAGAATAGAATAGAATAGAATAGAATAGAATAGAATGGGACCTTGGAGGTCTTCTAGTCCAACCCCCTGCTCAGGCAGAAAACCCAAATGGTTGCCCAACCTCCAATTAAAAACTTTCAGTGTTGGAGCATTCACAACTTCTGGAGGCAAGTTGTTCCACTGGTTAATTGTTCTCACTGTCAGGAAATTTCTCCTTAGTTCTAGGTTGCTTCTCTCCTTGATTAGTTTCCATCCATTGCTTCTTGTCCTGTACTCAGGTGCTTTTGGGAATAGCTTGACTCCCTCTTCTTTGGGGCAGTCCCTGAGATATTGGAACTCTGCTATCCTGTCCCCCCTCGTCCTTCTCTTTGTTAAACTAGACATACCCAATTCCAGCAACCGTTCTTTATAAGTTTTAGCCTCCGGTCCCCTCATCATCTTTCTTTCAAAAATAAATAAATAAATAAATAAATAAATAAATAAATAAATAAATAAATAAATAAATAAATAAATAAATAAATAAATAAATAAATAAATAAATAAATAAATAAATAAATAAATAAATAAATAATAGGAGTTAAGTAGAGTGTTTTTGTTTTTCATAATGTTTACTCCTTTATCAAATGAAAAAAAAAGACAAATGTTGAATTGAAAATGTTATATGGAAAAAAAAAATGGGAGTAGGTCCTAGACAAACAGAGACACAATTTATCCTTGTAAGTTGTAGGTTCTCTATCTCTGGAGGCTTTCAAGATGTGGCTGGCCATCTATCTCTGGTTTGCCTGCACAATGAAGACAGTTAGATGCCATCTTCTCCTAATTCTGCAACTCTAGGAAATATACTGTAAAGAAAAGCAATACACTGTGAGTTAGATTTGTTTGCTTGAAGGGTAACTTCTTCTTCTTCTTGTGCCATATCCATTATCGGACGTTGGCGATCATGTTGGCAATCCTTGCTTATTATCAGCAGCACCACGAAAAAGTGCTGCTGAGTTTTGTCCAAACCAGTCCCTTAGATTTTGAAGCCACAATGTTCTTCTTCTGCCTGGCCCTCATTTGCCTTCAATCTTTCCCTGGAGGATTAAATGGAGTGTGCCATATTTTTCTGGTGTCGCATCACATGTCCGAAATATTCTAACTTTCATTTTTTAAATTGTTTTGATGATTTCCCTTGGCTTTCCCAGGCGGCTTATCACCTCCTCATTTCTGATCTTGTCAACCCAGCTTATACGTAACAGCCGCCTGTAAATCCACATTTCAAATGCTTCTAGTCTCTTCAGGTGGCCTTCTGTCAGAGACCAACTCTCTACTCCACGGAGCAGGATAGGAAAAAATATAGCATCTGACAAGCCTGATTTTCAGAAGGGTAACACTGTTCTGTAAATACTGAAGTTCTTGGGTATCCTTTCCACTTGTGTCTACCAAATAGTTGGAAGGTTCTCAAAGTTATAGTAGATATGGTCCCTGTGGGAAAACGGTAGCTATACAACTGTATAAACTTGACACGGAACGTGTGGCTCTTAAGATTGACGACAATGAGCAGGCAAGGGTATATATTTCATTTCAGCAATGTAAGACACATCAAAGTGTAAATTGTTCTTACCGTGTCCATCAAGACGCTGCCTTTTGAGGCCCTGTGTCCCAATCAATTCACTAATCTCTCTAGCCGCCCTAGACTCATTTTTGTTCTTCTTTCGCCGTGACCTTGATTCCATTTATCCTTCCCCAGACCGGTTGTTGAGCAGCTCAGCTTTGAAAAACAAAACCTCAAAGCAAATTGTGTATGGTTCACTTGCCAGACAGACATTGGATCAATTTACAGCGTGAGAAACAAAGATTAAACTTTCTCAGAGAGGGTGGCTTGGGGGAAAGGGGTTCCTCGGAGAATAATTTTGGCCTTGGGCAATAAAAATCTGGCACTATATAAAGTGCCCATAAGACACTTGCCAATGCTGATTATTGTTCTTTAATGTAGAACATCACAGCAATTACTGTTAAGTTATTGCGAATTTCAAAATACGTAACAACGGTTCCAACTTTTATTTCTTGCTAGAGTTGTCTTTCTAGAGTGTGTCCTATTTATATGTGACCTTATATTTATTTCTCTTCGTTTGATGCTTTTTAGATAAAGTTTATTCCCTAGTTATGTAAATGCTGCAGTGTAAAATAAAGTTTTACACACTGAAAGAGGATTCAAATCAGAATCCATCATAGCCTCCGAGATATATTGTAACCTTCGAGATATAAGTCCCAGGGTGCTATTTTAATACAAGGGTTAATAAATTAATATGAATTTGCTATTTCATGCTGCTCTTGGTCCACACAACCGACAGCCACAAATATATGTCAAATATGTCATATACCTACAAATCTACAGACACTGACTTGAAATTAAAAACGCTAGGTTGCCAGAGGCAGGAAAGATGGACTTTTGTCACAATTGTGTGGTTATAGTTGTTTTTCAATGTATTATTCCTTGGAGATAGGTTGACTGAAATTCAAGGTTGTCTTCTTTTCAGGTAAATACACTACTTTGGGTTTTTTCCCCTCAATTACTGTGTGAAAAAATAGAAAGTATAATATGGTATATGTGGAGTTTGTGTGCGAACAGTATATACCTGTGAAAAAGTATGGGGAGTACATAGACTTACATAAAGGAAAGTGTCAGGGGAACAAAAGATTTAAGCCGTAAGATGGAAGTTGTCCCAAGGAGACACAAGTCCACCCTACTCAAGCCAGCGGAAGAGGCCAGCTCCGGATCCTGTCTGCTAAGGAATTGAAGCAGGAGGGATCTGCTGCCTCTTCTGGTGAACCACCGTGACCTCTGCCAGCGGTTTTCACCTTTCCCTATTCTGACATTTGGGGGATTGTGAGGACCTGTACAATTGTTTGTTTGTTTGTTTATAGTCTCTCCACTCCTTCTCCTTTCTCCTCTTCCTCCCCTTCCCCTTCTCCTCTTCTTCCCCCTCCTCCTCCTCCCCTTCCCCTTTCTCCTCTCCTCTCCTTCCCCTTTCTTCTTCTTCTCCTCCTCCTCCCCTTCCCCTTTCTCCTCTCCTCTCCTTCCCCTTCCCCTTTCTCCTCCTCCTCCTTCTCTTCCTCCTCCTCCACCCCTCCCCTCTCCTCTCCTCCCCTTCCCCTTTCTCCTCCTCCTCCTCCTCCTCCCTTCCCCTTTCTCCTCTCCTCTCCTCCCCTTCCCCTTTCTTCTTCTTCT
>NW_015390794.1:34387-35981 GCF_001527695.2 Protobothrops mucrosquamatus | reverse complement strand
TTCTCCTCCTCCTCCTCCTCCTCCCTTCCCCTTTCTCCTCTCCTCTCCTCCCCTTCCCCTTTCTTCTTCTTCTACTCCTCTTTCCCCTCCTCCTCCTCTTTCTTCTCCTCCCCTTCTCCTTTCTCCTCCTCCCCTTCCCCTTTCTCCTCCTCCTCCTCCCCTCCCCTTCCCCTTTCTCCTCCCCTTCCCCTTTCTTCTTCTTCTATTCTTCTTCTCCTCTCCTCCCCTTCCCCTTTCTCCTCCTCCTCCTCCCCTCTCCTCCCCTTCCCCTTCTCCTTCTTCAAAAATGAGATGAATGTGGGACGTTCTTCCACCATGCATTCTCCAGCCATGCTTTCTCAGAACCATCATGCCATGCTTGATCCTTATTCTGACATTTTAGGGATATATATTCCAGTGGCTCTGGGCAGGTTACACATCTAAAATTCTAAAAGAATTAAAGCAATGTTAAAAAAGCATCAAAACAGTAAAAGTATCCACAAACTTGTAGAAACCTATGGGATCTGCGGCATATTGCTTCACTCAATTCCTCAGTCCTTCTTGAAATGGTCCTGTATCAAGACGTTATACATTAATGTCTTCCGTGGTGAGGAGGCTATTCTGTCCATCTTGAATTCACTTCTTCTCATTTGCACTGTATTTAATAGGGAGATATAAGAAATTTATATACATATATTAGTGTAAACATGAGACAGTAAATCCTAAGGGGAAAAGAGAGGAAATACTTAATGTAGTAGTTTCAGACTTGTACTAAAGATACTTGTATGTTATTGAATTATCAATTAACTCAGATGCCACGTTGCTTTTTAAATATTTAAATGTAATCAATAAAACTTTTAAAAAGAAGAAGGATAAAGGCAAGGAAGGCTTGGTGTAATCCCAAACATCCTTAATAATCCCTTTCTCTAATTTTTTGTTGGCATCCCTAGTGGGAGGACATTTGATACATTTATATAGCAGGAAGATGTCTATCAAATAGACATCTTAGGCAGGAAACTTAGGCAGGAAATAGGCAGGAAACCCTACACCATTTCGGACAAATGGCTGTCCAGTCTCTTCTTAAAGACTTCCAGTGTTGGAGCATTCACCACTTCTGGAGGCAGGTTGTTCCATTAGTTCAGTGGTTCTCAACCATTTTAATGCCGCGACCCCAACTGGTCGTAAGTCGAGGACTAAACCGGTCGTAAGTCGAGGACTTTCCCTGCCCGGGAGCGCCACGCATGCGTGGTTCCGCCCCCTGCGCCAGCCGAGGCATAGCTGGCAAGCGGCACAGACGGCTGACCACCAGCTGGCCCAGCTCAAGGGAGGTAAGGCACCCGCTGGAAAAGGGAAAAAATGGCGGACAAAAAAAATGGCGGACAGCCATGCTTGGCGACCCCCGTGAAATGGTCGATTGACCCCAAATGGGGTCCCGACCCACAGGTTGAGAACCACTGCATTAGTTAATTGTGCTAACTGTCAGGAAGTTTCTCCTTAGTTCTAGGTTGCTTCTCTCCTTGATTAGTTTCCATCCGTTGCTTCTTGTCCTGCCTTCAGGCGCTTTGGAGAATAGCTTGACTCCCTCTTCTTTGGGGCAGCCCCTGAGATATTGGAA
>NW_015390794.1:21713-33692 GCF_001527695.2 Protobothrops mucrosquamatus | reverse complement strand
AACCCTATACCATTTCGGACAAATGGCTGTCCAGTCTCTTCTTAAAAACTTCCAGTGTTGGAGCATTCACCGCTTCTGGAGGCAGGTTGTTCCACTGGTTAATTGTTCTCACTGTCAGGAAGTTTCTCCTTAGTTCTAGATTGCTTCTCTCCTTGATTAGTTTCCACCCGTTGCTTCTTGTCCTGCCTCCAGGCGCTTTAATAAAGAAATTAAAAATAATTAATTAAAAATAATTAAACAATGAAAAATTCTGTGGTTATAATTGTAATACAACCAGAAGAAGGTCAAAACTTAGAAGAGAGTTTATTCTTTTATGATATGATCCTGCAAAGTATATTTTTCCACAAACTTGACACTGGAGAATTTTTTCAGGATCTGATCTTGCCTTGCAAAAATAATAATAATAATAATAAAATAGCTTTGTCAAGCAAGAAGAAAGTGTGATTTGTAGATAAAGATGTTCAGTTGATGGCAAAACACACAAGCATTGTACTGAATTATAGAGTTTGAGCTTCACTATTCATGTTCCAATCTTGCACTATTTGGTAGAAAAGCAACAAAACATTTTTAAATAAAAAGCAGTTGTTTTTCTAAAGGGAAATGACAATAAAATTTTACTGTGTCATAAATATTGGAGCTCAGACTTCATGAACATTTTTTTCAGCTTTCAATATTTCGCACACATCCTTGTTTTTATTTTTATTTTTATTTTTTCATGCTCTTCATTAATGTTTGTGGAGCTAATAATAATTTAATGGCATTTCAGAGAAAAACAAAGATATTCAGAAAAGCAAAGATAAACTCTCAAGACCCATTGAAATTTGAAGATGTTCTCATTTCTCCTTGGAAAGTCAGTGACTCTTAAAAGAGTTTACTAAGAGTTGTGCAGAAACCAACAAATCTATTTATGCTCTGAAAAATAGAAAATAGGTCAAGGTTGGCTATCTCATTGTGTGACTCAGTACTAGCCACTGGATATTTAGAAAAAAAAACCAGTCCATTGTCCATAGTATACAGTAGCATGAAAAGAAATGTAAACATGTGTTAATTTATAATTTATATACACAACAGAGTGCAATCAGTTCTTTAGCTGGTGTTGGGCTTCATACACATCAAGTTTTTTCTTCTCCTCCTCCTCCTCCCCCTAAGTATCTACCATTACAATAGATAGCAATATGGCAAATTTCAGATAAATTGGTTTGCTTGTGTGTGTGTGTGTGCTGAATTATGCTCCTTTACCAATTTTACCGCTTGAAGTTGACATATAAAAAGTATCCATAACTTCATTATTTTGGGGCAGGGTGTGATGGAGTTTGTTAATAATACGTCCGATGGGAAATCACATTTCAGACTTTGTCAAATTTCAGACAGATAAATTGAGAGGGGTATTGCGAAGAAGAAGAAGGTGTTTGTAAGGAATTATAAATGCTGTATGCAGTGGTGGGATTCAGCTGGTTCGCACCACTTCGGCAGGAACCGGTAGCTAATTTTTTGTTGCCCAGGCCCAGAATGGACTTCTGGAAGTGGCATCCACACAGAGAACCGGTTGTTCACATATTTGCATCCCACCACTGGCTGTATGGCATGTCCGTGTTTGAGGCAGAATGATAAGGAATTAATTCACTGACTGTTTCCCTAAAATTAATCCTTCTATTTTATTTCGTTACCTGTCTCACCTCAAACTTTTGCACACATTTTGGCTTAAAAAATGGTGTTTGGAAGAAGAGTTGCATTCCTTGCTAAAACTGATGGACTTTTACAGTGGAACAGATTTAGCAGCCTTGTCTGGTAAATGATCCGGTTTGAAGAAAAGTGAAGAATATTCAGTAGTTCCTCTAGACATAGCAATTTAGTAGGGACAGAAATAAAAGCGACATTGAAAGGACACAGAAGCAAGACTTTCCCAACCAAATTGAGTTTATAGCCAGCGCATAAAAATATAAATGTTTTATTTTCTAAAGGAAAAAAAAAACACCTACTTCCTGCTAATGAAACAGAATTTATAGAAAAAAAGTTAAAACAATAGATAGTCACAATATTATTGTCTCCTATTGTCATAATATTAGTACATAGTACATCTTACATTTGACTGTCATATTTGCCTTAAATTAACCAAAATTAATTAGTACATTTTATGTGACAATACCTTTATATATTTCAAGCTGATTTTTTGAAACTAATTCATTCATTCATTCAAAAAAAGTTTTTATTTTTTTAAAAAAATCCTTCAACAAAATTTCTCTCTGGCTTCCCATTTCTTTCTTTTCAGTCTCCATCTTTTATATATATTTTTATTGCTATTATTTGAGAGGAAGGATGGGATTTATAAATAGTTATACTCAAATTTTCTACTTAAGTTTTAATTCCAGTGCATTTTGATCTTAACCAGCTCTTCAAACTGCATCTTCAAGTCAGTTGAGGAATCTAATCAGCAATTCAAATAGAAGTGACTTAACAATTCAAATTGATAATTGGATTTGAACCAGATTGACGGAAGCCTCCCCTAATTATCCCTCCTCAGTTTATTGGACATGTTGTCCTTTGCTAAACAACCAGAGCACTGGATAGAAATAAATAATAATCTCTGCCTTGAGCAAGTACTTTGACACTGATTCAGCTTGGGAAAAAATTGATTAATATAAAAATGTCTTTAGCAATGGCAATAGTACTTAGACATATATATCACTTCGCAGTGCTTTACAGCTCTCTCTAAGCAGTTTTAGAGAGTCAGCCTATTGCCTTCCAACAATCTGGGTCCTCATTTTACTGACGTTGGAAGGATGGGAAGCTAAGTCAACTTTGAGCTGGTCGAGATCGAACTGCTGGCAGTCGGCAGAATTAGCCTGCAATACTGCATTCTAACCACTGCACCACCGGGGCTCTTTTTGTAGTATCTGATTCTTCCCATAGAATGGAAAAGCCGTGATTCCATCAGAAGAAGTTTGATGGAACCAATGTAGAGAACTCATACAGAATCAATAACTTCCATGGTTTTCTAAGTTATGGATTGAACTATGTACTAAACTTACAGTATAGTTGGGATATGGAAGGGTTGGGGGAGAACTTCACTTATCCCTATTATTCATTCATTCATTCATTCATTCATTCATTCATTCATTCATTTGAAAGTCAAACAAGGCTATTGATTGACTCCCTTCCTGTTCAGTTTTTGCACCAATGAGTTGGGGGAGAACTTCACTTATCCCTATTCATTCATTCATTCATTCATTCATTCATTCATTCATTCATTCATTATTTATTTATTCATTCATTCATTCATTCATTCATTCATTCATTTATTTATTTATTTATTTATTTATTTATTTATTTATTTATTTGTTTGTTTGTTTGTTTGTTTGTTTGTTTGTTTGTTTATTTATTTATTTATTTAAAAAACCGTCAAACAAGGCTATTGATTGACTCCCTTCCTGTTCAGTTTTTACACCAATGCTATTGTTCTAATCCAGACACTGCCACTTTTCCTACTTTCAACTATGTATCAAGGTAGAACCTAGAAAAATGCTGGTTAGAATGGCTGATTATCATAAAGGGAAAAGTTCAAAGGATAAATACGGGTAAAGCACCGTGATGGCCTTCGCTTGAAGCCTAATCACTCATAGAGGATCAATTAACACAGAGACCAAATAGAACAATTTTTCTCTTTCCCATACTTTGGAAAAGTCATTATCTTTCCAGTCATTATCTGTTATTTCGCCAAGCTTGTTAAATATAAGGCATATAGTTTTTATTCATAGCTGTCACCTGGCAGGATCAAAGACACCTGCCTTTTAATTTTATTTCATTTAATACAAGAGATGTTTTACATTTTCATGGGTACTGCAGAGTGTCACAATTGGTACTTAAAGTGTTTACTAAGCTATACAGTGGCCAAATTGTGGACGGGAATTTCTTGTTGCTGATAGTACAAGTATCTCTTCAATGGTTCTACCTTGTTGGTTATCTAGACTTCGCTCATTACTTAATTAATATTCAATGTTTTCACTAATTTCATATTTTTGTTGCTGACTTCTGATTACTGTTAAGGATCACAAGCTGTTTAACTCTATTATTTATGTACTTTGCAGGAAAAAATGCATCAGTTAATATCCATATTTTCATATGTAGATGCTAGATGTGTTTTGCACAAAACATTTCCAGGGCAGACTACTTTTTATGGACTTTCCCCCCCTAATAATACATTTTGTACATATTTTCGTTCATTTATTATGGGATATGTTAAAATGCGTCTGCGTTGATGTGCTGATGTGTGTCTCCTGTGCAATCAGTTGGTTTGAAATTAATTTGTTGCTATAAAAATTCTAATTTAATGAATTCTTCGTTCTTTCTATTATACACTTCATTATGTTTAAAAGCTAATAAAATTTCACGCCAGGAATATGCTGGTGCTCATTTGTCTAGGGGCCCTGGGGCCCTGACATTGTTTTTTATATTTAACCTTTTAACTGTCTATAAGTTGCCCAGAATCACCTTATAGGTGAAAGGGGCAGCTTATAAATTTAATAAATAAATAAGTCATTCATTTCCATCATCTTTTGCACTGCTCTCATTTAGCCTATTGCTGAAGGAAAAATCTTCACCAGGGTTCAGTCCAAGCCGGGAATAAACAACGTGGTGACTGCTTTAGAAAGAAGGTTGCAGTTTATTGAAGAGGAGAGCCAGACAGAAAGATGGCTCTGGAAAAACTGACCACATGTAGTAGGGAGTGGTGGGTTTTATACCTTCTTGGGCTTTTGTTTGGAGTTGTTCCTGTGGCATGAACTTTGACCTGAGTCTGAGTGGGGGAGGGGAGGAGGAGGAGGAGGAGGAGGAGGAGGAGGAGGAGGAGGAGGAGGAAATGAGTTGCTCAAAGATAAAATCTCAATTTTATTGAGCTGGAAGAATAATCTTGGTTGAATCACAACCACCTTTGATTACTCCCTCTTCTCTAAAAGAAAGATGATCTTGTTTGTCTGGGATGGGTTATATCTTAGTTTTTCAGCCAATAATTAGAGATACTTCATCACTAATCAGCTGCCAATTTTACAGCTACCCTGGTCATTACCACCTGCCAAATATTATCTACTTATTGGTAGTGGTTCTGCTCATAAGATTGTTTTTTTCTGTCAAACAAATGTTTCACTTTATTACCAAAGACCCAATAAATCATTTTTGCGTACCATGTTTTTCCTTTCTTTTTGCATTCTGGCTTCTGAATTTCCTCTTCTTTTCCTTTTAATGTGCTGGTCTCAGTGGTGGGATTCAGCCAGTTTGCTATGGTTTGGGAGAACTGGTAGCTAAATTTACCTGAATTCGGAGAACCGGCTGGCTTCCTGTAGTCCAGTCTAGACCTCAGAGGCCTGGAGGAGGCCTCCCAGACCTAGAACGGTCCACCGGAAGTGCATGGATGCCACTTCCGGAAGTCCGTTCTAGGCATCAGAGGCCTCGGAGGAGGCCTCCCAGGCCTAGAACAGCCCACCAAAAGTGCATGATGCAACTTCCGGAAGTCCGTTCTAGGCATCGGAGGCCCAGGCCTGCATCACATAATAGAACTGGTTGTTCAGGTATTTGAATCCCACCACTGGCTAATCTTCCTATAAAACAGTGAGGACCAGAAACATTTAGTCTAAAATTACTTTCATCAGGTGTAAACAACCAGAACTATATGATTTATTTCTCAAGCCTGTGCACAGGAATCTTCTCAAACTAACTAACTGGTACTTGGTAATAACTAGAGAAGGGTCAACGGCATTCAAGGGTTGGTCTTCATCCTCTTGTGACTATGTAGAGATTCCAAACTGATGCCCCATTTGACTCCTCCTTCTGGCTCAGCCAGTCTCTCTCCTACTGTACATCTTGCGGCCAAAGCCGTAATGAGCTGTATGGATTATTATATGGTAGAAAAACAGATATGTGACTATCTGACACTTCTATAAAACAAGGACTGGATAAGCCCTGAATGTTTTCTTTCCCCAGAATTCCTGGATCAGCCTTTTGATTTCCTTTGCTGTATTTAATCCTGCCGTGGCTTCTCAAGTTGTTTACTTTATTCAAATTATTGCAACGATTTAATATACCCTCTGAAGTGCTTGCAGCTCATACTTTTCTTTTACACATTCTTTTTTATATACACAAAATAAACACACAGAAGGATTGTCCTGGTAACATAGTGCCAAAAGAGAGATAACAGAGATTGGGAATTAAGTACATCTAGGAAAGGAAAAGAAAAAAAAGCTGGCTATGTAGCTGTGCAATAATACTTGTGGATTTGTTTAAGCAGGGAAGTTTGCCTTAATAATAATAATGATAAAGTTGGAAGGGACCTCGGAGGTCATCTAGTCCAACTCCTGCTGAGGCAGGAAACCCTATATCCATTTCAGACAAATGGCTGTCCAGTCTCTTCTTAAAAACTTCCAGTGTTGGAGAATTCACCGCTTCTGGAGGCAGGTTGTTCCACTGGTTAATTGTTCTAACTGCCAGGAAGTTTCTCCTTAGTTCTAGGTTGCTTCTCTCCTTGATCAGTTTCCATCCGTTGCTTCTCGTCCTGCCTTCAGGCACTTTGGAGAACAGCTTGACTCCCTCTTCTTTGTGGCAGCCCCTGAGATTTTGGAAGACTGCTATCCTGTCCCCCCTCGTCCTTCTCTTCGTTAAAGTAGACATACCCAATTCCAGCAACCGTTCCTTATATGTTTTAGCCTTCAGTCCCCTAATCATCTTTGTTGCTCTTCTCTGGACTCTTTCTAGTTAGCTAGTTAGTTATTAAATTTATATATTGCCCATCACATTCCCAAGTGACTCAAGTGTCTTTAGTTTATTAGGGAGTGTCTTCCACCAAAGTAGCTAGGAGTGAGTAAGTAGTCTGCATTATAGTAACCCCTTAGTTATGATTCCTGCCTCAGTTTTGGCAAATGTAGTGTGATTTGAAGCAGAGGAAAAAAACAATGTTTTAGCCTCCAGTCCCCTAATCTTCTTTGTGGCAGCCCCTAAGATATTGGAACACTGCTATCATGTCCCCCCTCGTCCTTCTCTTCGTTAAACTACAAAGCCATCAGGCAAGGGTCAGAGATGATGGGAGTTGTAGTCCCAAATACCTGGAAAGTATCAGACTGCCCATGTGCATTCAATGGCTGGCTAAAAGAAACAATAAGAAATTGCAATACGCTTTCCCCAGCATTTGTCCTAATATTCTCCTGAAGAAATAAATGTGTAAAAAAAAACAAAACCAACCCAAACCAATAACAGCCGAGAGGAGTTGTCGGATGAGAGGCGAAGAGAATAGATATCAAAAAGGCTACAATCATTTCTTCTCGATGTGAACAGGCATCGCTCACAGTACTACATCCTGGGCGAGGATTACCCTTTTGTGACATTGTCTCGGCCAGCTGACTCTCCCTACTGCAGGATGCTTCAGATGTCTGGGGTTTGTATTACCTCTTCTACATCATTCATGTCAAGTCCTCACATCTGGCTGCCAAATGCCTCACAGCTTGGTGCTTCGGGGATGCAATCGTTTGCATCTTCGCCTCGCCGGAAAGAGAGCAAAAAGCCTCACCTGCGACACTTAGCTGAGAACAAGGGCCGAGGAACAGCTCTGAATTCATTTTTATCGCCAAGCCCTGCATTTCAAAGAGATTCTTTCTTTCTTTCTTTCTTTCTTTCTTTCTTTCTTTCTTTCTTTCTTTCTTTCTTTCTTTCTTTCTTTCCTTCCTTCCTTCCTTCTTTCTTTCTTTCCCCCTTTCTTTCTTTCCTTCCTTCCTTCCTTTCTTTCTTTCCTTCCTTCTTTCTTTCTTTCTTTCTTTCTTTCTTTCTTTCTTTCCCCCTTTCTTTCTCATTTCTATTCTATTCTATTTTAATTCTGCTCTTATTTTAGTCTATATTTTCTCTAATTCTATTCTATTCTAGTCTAGTCTAGTCCATTCTATATTCTATTCTATTCTATTCTATTCTATTCTAGTCTAGTCTAGTCTAGTCTAGTCTAGTCTAGTCTAGTCTATTTTCTCTAATTCTATTCTATTCTATTCTATTCTATTCTATTTCATTTCTAATTCTATTCTATTCTATTCTATTCTAATTCTGCTCTTATTCTATTCTATTCTATTCTATTCTACTCTATTCTAGTCTAGTCTATTCTAGTCTAGTCTAGTCTAGTCTAGTCTATTTTCTCTAATTCTATTCTATTCTATTCTATTCTATTCTATTCCATTTATATTTCTATTCTATTCTATTATATTCTAATTCTGCTCTTATTCTATTCTATTCTATTCTATTCTATTCTATTCTAATTCTGCTCTTATTCTATTCTATTCTAGTCTAGTCTAGTCTAGTCTAGTCTAGTCTATTTTCTCTAATTCTATTCTATTCTATTCTATTCTATTCTATTCTATTCTATTCTATTCTATTCTATTCTAGTCCATTCTATATCCTATCCTATCTTATCCTATCCTATTTTATTCTATTCTGTATGGTTACTAAGAATCAACAGTGGTTTGATGGCACATAGTCAATCAGTCAATTTAATCAACACCCTCTTTTTATATAATCACCACATTTTATCATATATTATAAACATACCCTCAACCAACCAAACAAATAGACAAGCAAACAAACAAACAAAAAAAGCACTGGGAAGAAATATTCATAGAAATATTCTAAAAATCCAAAAAGTAGCATTTGAACTGAACTCACAAATATTCTTACCTACGTAGTTCCGTGTAAGTGAAAGAGAGAGAAGGGTTACTACATTCTCACACGGGTTTGTATTTTCTTTTAAACTGTAGAGACAATTCTCCTGGAGAATGTTCTTTTTATTAAAAACAAGAAAACTGGTCTTTGTTGGTGGGTGGGTCCGGGATGTACAGCAAAAGAATTTGGTTTGCAAAGTGGAAAGAGAGTGATGGAGCCCATTGTTCTCTGATCAATAGCTTTTATTCCTTCTCCCATTCTTCTTCTTGTTGTAATTGTGGCCCTTTGTTTTATGCATATTATTAAAACGCACAAATGTCTCTCCCTCCTTTATGAAATCCAAAGACTCATTATGTTCCTGACATTGTTACCAGCCCGAAAGAATTACGCCGAGGTGGTGTGGCCATCTAGAGAGAATGAATTTTGATTGAACCAGACCGTAAATATAGGACGGAAGAGCGAACAAGAGGAAATTTTTGCAAGGATGAAAAAAAAGCCACACCAAAAAACGAGAGAGAGAGAGAAAAGTTTTGAGAACTTTAAAGGGCGGGACAGGATGAATCAAGGGACGTGTCAACATAGAAGAAAGTATGGTTTCAAAGATTGAAACAGACAGGCAGGAAGATATGGAGATCTATTGTAATTTTTTTTTTAAAAAAAAGGTTGGTTAGTTAGCTTGTATCCCACCTGTATTATTTTTGCAAATAACTCAGTATAATTTCCTCCTCCTACTTTCCCTGCAAGAACAACCCTGTGAGGTGGGCTGGACACAGAGTGTTTTGCCCAAATTCACCAAAGTGGCTTTCATAGCTAAGGTGGAGCTAGAACTCACTGCCTCCTGGTGATTGGCCCAAGGTCACCCAACTGCCTTTCATGGATAAGGCGGGACTAGAACTCACTGCCTCCTGGTGATTGGCTCAAGGTCACCCAACTGCCTTTCAGGGATAAGGCGGGACTAGAACTCACTGCCTCCTGGTGATTGGCTCAAGGTCACCCAACTGCCTTTCATGGATAAGGCGGGACTAGAACTCAGAATCTCCCACTTTCTAATCTGATGCCTTAACCACAAACCAAATTGGCATTGACATTCACTAGATTTAGCTAAATTTAATTTTTTTTCCTGACCTCATGACTTAATTGCTTTATTATTTCTTTTCTTTTCTTTTCTTTTCTTTTCTTTTCTTTTCTTTTCTTTTCTTTTCTTTTCTTTTCTTTTCTTTTCTTTTCTTTTCTTTTTTCTTTTCTTTTCTATGCTTTGCATGACATGGTTTACCCACAAAAGGAATTAACACGCTGGATATGAATATATATATGCATGCATGTAGAAATAAAAGACAGGATTGCTTATCAATTGGTATCCTTCTGAGTTAACCATTAAGATGGGCTTCTATTAGTAAATAATAATAATAATAATAATAATAATAATAATAATAATAATAATAATAATAATAATAATAATAATAATAATAATAATAATAATAATAATAATAATAATAATAAAGTTGGAAGGGACCTTGGAGGTCATCTAGTCCAATCCCCTGCTAAGGCAGGAACCCCTATACCATTTCAGACAAATGGCTGTCCAGTCTCTTCTTAAAAACTTCCCGTGTTGGAGCATTCACCGCTTCTGGAGGCACGTTGTTCCATTGGTTAATTGTTCTAACTGTCAGGAAGTTTCTCCTTAGTTCTAGATTGCTTCTCTCCTTGATTAATTTCCATCCGTTGCTTCTTGTCCTGCCTTCAGGCGCCTTGGAAAATAGCTTGACTCCCTCTTCTTTGTGGCAGCCCCTGAGATACTGGAACACGGCTATCATGTCCCCCCTCGTCCTTCTCTTCATTAAACTAGACCTACCCAATTCCAGCAGCCTTTCCTTATATGCTTTGGCCTCCATCCCCTGATCATCTTTGTTGCTCTTCTCTGTACTCCTTCTAGAGCCTCAACATCTTTTTTACATCGTGGTGACCAAAACTGGATGCAGTATTCCAAGTGTGGCCTTACCAAGGCATTGTAAAGTGGTATTAATACTTCACGTGATCTTGATTCTATCCCTCTGTTAATGCTGCCCAGCACTGTGTTGGCCTTTTTGGCAGCTGCAGCACACTGCTGGCTCATATTTAAGTGATTGTCCACTAGGACTTCGAGGTTCCTCTCATAGTTACTACTATTGAGCAAGGTACCCCCTATACTATACCTGTACATTTGGTTTTTCTTGCCTAAATGTAGAACCTTGCTTTTTTCACCATTGAATTTCATTTTGTTAGATAGCGCCCAGTGTTCAAGTCTGTCCAGGTCCTCCTGTATCTTAAGCCTGTCTTCTGGAGTGTTAGCTATTCCTGCCAGCTTGATGTCATCTGCAAAGTTGATGATTTCCCCATCTATCCCCTCATCCAAATCGTTGATGAAGATGTAAAGTAAAGACTGGCCTGTTAGTTAATGGCTACAGAGCCATATGGCAATAAGCAGTTCACAATAAGCCAGTCTGAAATTCAGGTATCATGTTAGCAAGAGACCCCCGTAATCATCCAGACGTTGCTGATCCTTTTTGCAGATATCTTGTTTTAATAAAAGCTACTGTCCTATATTCTTGCCTTGTATCTTTTTTTATTATTATTTCCAAGTCAGGGTCAGACAAATAAAGTACTTATACTGAATTCAATCCTCTTCCCTTTATTATCAGTCAAGGTCGAACAAAATTCCGGCATTATAGACTGCAGAGTTTGATGACTGGATTTTAAGCCTCTCTCTCTCTTTTTTTTTTTTTACTCCCCCAAGCCTCCAAAGTATCTTTATAGAAGCCCCACCAAGGAGAATGAGCTTCCAAATAAACAGGACAGCATTTCAGCCTAAATATTTATGAAGGCTTGAGAGAGTTCATCTGAAAATTGCTTTGTTTTCGGTGTGTTTTAATAGAGCTCTGTTGCCTCAAGATTTATGAACTAGTTGTGTGATCCCTAAAGACCTCATATTGGATTTTGAACTAGGCTGTCATTTAGTGAGCACAGATAAATCTTGTCTGATTTATTAGCTATGATGGAATTATTCATTTCTCGTCATAGCAGAAACTTCCATTATGAATCAAATACATATGTGACTCGTTACATCCTTAAAAAGACACTGAGGTCTGTTACTGCAGAACAATAGCTTCTAAATCTCCACATCAGAATATTTGCTTCCTTTCATCATCTTCAATGTAGTAATTTTTAACTACTATTCAGAGATACTTAAGGGCCCCAAAGTTCCTCAAATGAAATTCTAGGTCTCAAGTGTAGCACAAATATTTCACTTTTGATTCTCATCTA
>NW_015390794.1:16888-20909 GCF_001527695.2 Protobothrops mucrosquamatus | reverse complement strand
TCCTTAAAAAGACACTGAGGTCTGTTACTGCAGAACAATAGCTTCTAAATCTCCACATCAGAATATTTGCTTCCTTTCATCATCTTCAATGTAGTAATTTTTAACTACTATTCAGAGATACTTAAGGGCCCCAAAGTTCCTCAAATGAAATTCTAGGTCTCAAGTGTAGCACAAATATTTCACTTTTGATTCTCATCTATACCTGGCATCACAAGTCCATCATGCACCTTGTAGATAGGATCCTTCCTCCATATTACAGCAGACAACCCAAACTTGTGGCAGTGGGGAACAAGTCAGGATTATGCGAGATACTGCTGTCAACAACAACGTATTAGGTATGTTAGCACAGAGAAGGCTATTGAGAACCACAAAAATCCCAACAGCTTCAACAAGAGAGAAGAAAGTCTGAAGGTTAATAAAGCCACCCCAAGATCCTGCCCCAAAGCAGATCCAAGCAAGAATCAGCTCCACAAAAAAAGGGCAAATCACTTAAATATGAGCCAGTAGTGTGTGAGACTAACCTATGCAATCCTAGGAAACATTAACAGATGGATAGAATCAAGATCACATGAGGTATGAGTTCAACTTTACCTTAGTAAAACCACACCTGGAATACTGCATCCAGTTTTGGTCACCCCATTATAAAAAAAAAAGATGTTGAGAGTTTGAAAACAGTGCTGTTGTGGCTCCATCTTGTGAGCCCCTCTTATCGGAGGAAGAAGGCTCTGAACATGAAGGAGAGGAGATGGCCAGGCCTCCCTCTCCAGGACCCTCCTCTTTGGCAATGCCTCAGGTGTCTCCCGACGGAGAAGAGATTGACCAGGAACCAGGTGGTTCTGAGATTGGCCAGGAGCCAGGTGTTTCTGAGATTGGCCAGGAGCCAGGTGTGTCGGATAGTGATGAAGATAAGTTGTGGCTGGATCCACGCCAGCGTAGGAGCGACAAGCGTGCGCAGCAGAAAAGGAGACGTGCCAGAGATTAAGCTGAGTCACTGGACCATACCCCACAGGCTATAAAAGGGAGGTGGTGGCCATTTGGACTCTGTGATGGACAAAGCTGAATCTCTGGCGAAGTAGTTTGCTGTGGACTTACTTTTCTAACTGTGTGTATTGTTTTTTGTTCCCTGAGTAAAAGTCTTGGCAGGCAGCTATGGAGCTGCTGCCAAGTTTGCTTATCTGTGGATTGGAGTGTGGAGAAGTTATTTAACCCTCGGCTGGCTGTTTGGGTGTGTGTGTCCGACGGGGACAGAACAAGTGCAGAGAAGAGCAACAAAGATGTTTAGGGGCCCAGAGACTAAAACATATGATGAACGGTTGCAGGAATTGGATGTGGCTAGTTTAGTTGTCAGAGCATGCACAGTCTTATTGTGCTGAGGTACCCCAGGAGTAAATACTGTAAACAGTAGTCTATATTAAACGGTGGTTTATCACACACTGGAGAAGACTCCTGCGAGTCCCCTGGACTGCAAGGCGATCAAACCGGTCAGTCCTAGAGGAGATCAACCCTGACTGCTCTTTAGAAGGTCAGATCCTGAAGTTGAAACTCAAGTACTTTGGCCACCTAATGAAAAGGAAGGACTCACTGGAGAAGGGCCTAATGCTGGGAAAGATCGAGGAAACAACCAAACAACCAAATAGGAATCAATATTACAAAAACACCCAATCAGGATCAGGCAGAAACACAGAACCAATCACATACCAACAATTTTCCCCAGCTGGAAAACAGCTTGGCTAAACAACAACAACAACAACCAGAAATAAGGTCACTCTTTATAAAGACAGAAGATCACCTTGCCCACAAAGATATTGGTGAGAGTTATCAGTTCTCTAGGACATGATTACTAAATCTTGAAGCTCAGAACTGTTCATCAGATAGCCAACATCAATAACCTTAATCTGTAACCTTAATAAATGCTTTTAGGAAAAAATATGCCTGAAAGTCCTTTTAAGTGTTTCGTTAATCAGACACATGACACTCTCATTGTTTTGTACATTAGTACTAAGCTCTCTCATCGTTGTACATTCTGTTTCTCACTTTCTATAAGTTGTAATCTTCCTTCCTTCCTTCCTTCCTTCCTTCCTTCCTTCCTTCCTTCCTTCCTTCCTTCCTTCCTTCCTTCCTTCCTTTCCTTCCTTCCTTCCTTTCCTTCCTTCCTTCCTTCCTTCCTTCCTTCATTTCCTTCTTTCATTTCCTTCCTTCCTTCCTTCCTTCCTTCCTTCCTTCCTTTCTTCCTTCCTCCATCATGATGGTGCAATGGTTAGAATGCAGTATTGCAGGGTAACTCTGCCAACTGCCAACAGTTTGATTCTGACCGGCTCAAAGTAGGTAAAATGAAGACCCAGATTGTTGGGGTCAATAAGCTGACTCTATTAGCCACTTAGAGATGGCTGCAAACACTATGAAGCGGTATATAAATCTAAGTGCAATTGCTATTCCTTCCCTCCCTCCCTCTGCTATTCAAGGGATTTTTTTCAGCTGTAATTGCAATGTGCCCAGGTATTGCTATTTCTTTTGTTTCCTAGCATATAGCCTAATTGTCCATGTAACTCAATTAATGAAGCAGCTATGCTTAATGTTTATAATCCATTAAATTGTGATTTTTGCAGTAGATATCTTTACAGAACTCCCTATATGGATTCTAATTTCATTGAGAGCAGATTCCCCTTATCTTCTCACTAATGGGTGTCTTTGAAAGGGAAAAGTCTTTTCCCAGAAATACATGACCTAAATCCAGAAGGACGGGAAAAGTAATTTCAAAGAGAAAAAATATACCTAATATACCTAAATACCTAATTCAAAAGTGAAAAAGCAAACTCTTATGCCCACTCATATTTGAGCATTGAAAAATGCCGTAAGATACAAAATAGAAGAATGATTAAAAAAAACTTTTTTCTATCTTAAGTCTCTAATTTATCAATGTATTGACCATTTGGGCTTTCAAATCTGTTTTTCTGAACAATTTTCAGTTACCTTACCTTACCTTGCCATTCCATTTCTTTCTGAGTCCTCGCTTTATTGTCTCTCCTTGTCCCTTTCCCCTCTAACAATGAACAAATAGCCACAATCACTGATGATAATAGGCTGGTCTACAAAAGTTTAAGCTGCAAGAAATTCACATTTCCGTGGATGCTTTTGTTGTTTTTGCTTGAGGCAACTTAAGAGATGGGCTCTTTTGAAAACCGACTGCTTCCTAAAAGAGCCGCTGTTTCAAGAACTTTGCGTAAGAAGAGGCAACTTTTATCTACCAAGGAAGAAGCATTTTTTTTTCTTTCTTTTTGCTGTGATTTTAGTATCGGACCGCTGAGCACGTGCACAAAGCCAGCAAAGCAAAGAAACAAAGAAGTTAAGGGGAGAGATACCAGCAGTAGGACCCAGATAACTGTGTTTGACTCACAGCTTGTAGGCAATAAAACTCTGGTAAGAAGTATTCAAAAATAACCTACGTTTGGATTGCTTTGTACGTCTTGACCTGACACAGGGAGTGGTACAGAAGTACAGAAATGCGGTGGATCTTACTTAAATCTTTTTTTTTCCCGTGTGTCTTTTAGTCCAGGGCTTTTCAACCAGTGGTACGGGTACCACCTGTGGTACATTGGCACCTGGCAGGTGGTACACAACCATTTTAGAAAAGTGGTAGCGGAGGAGGGGAATGAGCTGAACCGGTGGCAGCACCGCACAAGCCTGAGCGACAGATGGCTGGAGCTGCAGGGCTGTCAGGGCTCAGCGGAAGCATAAGGATCAGTGCCACTTTCCAGCTGATCAGCGCGTCTTCGGGGCTGTCAGGGCTCAGTGGAAGCACCAGGATCAGCACCAGGATCCAGCGCTGATCCTGGTGCTTCTGCTGAGCCCTGAAGAAGCGCCGATCAGCTGGAATGTTGCAGCCTCTCCAGGGTCTTGTGATTTACATTCAGATGCTTGGCAACTGATTCATATTTATGACGGTCACAGTGTCCCAGGGTCATGTGAAGTGACCAAAACCTGCTGCAACCACCCAGCAGATGGGGGGAATAAAAACCAAACA
>NW_015390794.1:9361-13161 GCF_001527695.2 Protobothrops mucrosquamatus | reverse complement strand
CTCTGCTCCTCTTTCTCTTTCTCTTTCACTTCCTCCTCCTCCTCCTCTTCCACCACCCACACCTTCACCTCCTACCCTGCAAACCCCATTCCCTTCTAGTCCTGATCATGTTCCTTGTTGAGTAAAAAATATCTCCAAGAAAACAACCAAGCTCAGTGAGCACCAAGAAATCCACATTTAAATCTTCCTCTTCCTATTTTTCCAGACCATGAAATGAGGCTGTGTAGAATCTAGCACTCTTAAATATGTGTTGGGTTAGCCTCGGTTACTTTTATTATTGCTGTGTTGGTTATTTTGTTATTTTCTTATTGTTGATTTTCATTTTTCTGAAGGGAGCTATGTTACACTCTTCAAGATTATGTTTCATTTTAGTTTTAATTATCTGGTTCTTAATTCTTCAAATTGTAAGTTGCCCAGAGTGCTTCCTGAGAACTGGGTGACCATAAAAACCAAATGAATGAATGAATAAATGAATGAATGAAAATTTTAGAATTCTGTATGTATTCTTAGCTGCACGTAGAAGCAATGGACAAAGTAGACTTATTTCCACCTGGAGTCAGACTTCAGCTTGGCAGTGAACTGGAATTCTCCCAATAGACCAACTCTCTTTGATTAGCCTTTGATATCATTAACCAGCTAATCCACTCAGAGCGACCTCATAATCGGAAGTAATAGGGCAAGAATTAAGGATTCCCAGAGAGCAATCTGGCAACTTCTTACTACACACTTTCAAGGGTCTAACGTGTTTCTTCCTGGAAAGGTGCTTATCCTTAGTCATTATGAAGCCATTGGATGTACCGCCATCTATATGCTAATGTTTCACACATTCTCTCAGAATGAGGTCAAGCTAAGTAGATATTGGCTAGGTGCTTTGAGACAGTAATTAGTTGGATATGGACCAAAAAACTGAAAACGCTGTGGATTGGTGGTTTCAAGATCTAGGAATTAGAATAATAACTTATTTCAGGTGGGTTTATACTCCCTTTGAATTAAATGGGATTTACTATTTGGGGAATTTCTGATTCTATCTTTTCAAAGGAGGTTTAAGCAGTTAGAATGGCATAGAGTGGCTATTTTCAACTTTTTGGAACCTGGTTATTGGAAACAGCACTGGGATTTGGCAGAGGAAATTATCCTTAGTAGCAATAGCAATAGCACTTAGACTTACATACTGCCTCATAGTGCTTTACTGCCTTCTCTAAGCGGTTTACAGAGTCATCCTCTTGCCCCCAACAATCTGGGTCTGGGTCCTCATTTTACTGACCTTGAAAGGATGGAAGGCTGAGTCAACCTGAAGCCCCATCAGGATTGAACTCCAGACTGTGGGCAGAGTCAGCCTGCAATACAACAGGCTCGAGTGAAAATCAATTCAATTTTTTTTTCCATAAACATACAAAGACAAATAGAAATAACTTATATTTTCCACACTGATTGACATAGATCCACTAGTGTCTTCTCTGACCACAGAATAACCCCAACCACCTGCAATCCCACAAGCAGCAAAATAACAAGATTCACAAGAAGCACGGAATCTGTTTAGAAGTGGCAGTTATTGGCCAAGGTCTCAGCTTCTCTCCCTCCCCCCTCCACGTAAAAAGTATATTTCGCTCTAAGAAGTAAGTACAGAAAGACCTCTGAGTGCTAGAGAAACAGAATAGCTTATTCTTACTTCTAATATGACGGTTCTTTAGTGGGATCAAGAGATAAATAGTAACCTGTAACAGTCATTAATGGCAGAGAAAGCTAAGAAAGGCTCCTGTTTGGGGTTTATTTATTTATTTTTAGGACTAGACCCTTGTAGCAAAAAATCTCAAATAAAAAACCAAGTCACTAGACAGGGCTTGAAGAGAGAAGAGAGTAGACAATTGTTTGCTTTTGTTCAGGCACTGCTTTGGATGATAACTCTTATTAACTACAGATGCCGCCTCTGGTGTTTTTTAAAGTATATTTTCAGTGCCCGTTTGCAAATTGGAGCTACATAATAAGAAAAGACATTACTTTTAAGAGTTTGTTTCTCTCATCTTCAGAATTACTGGATCTGGTGGATCTGGTGGCTTCTGGAGGCTTCTGGCTTTACACTGATTTCAGTACCCAACATGTCTCACTGGACTTCACAGTATTTCTGTCATTTTTTCCCCGCCATAAAATATGAAAGAAAAGAAAAAAAATATATCCTTGGATAGGTTTTGGTGAGAGGCCACCATCGTTGTTTTGAAGCCACGAAGAAGGTGAATCCTTTCCAATTCTTTCAACAGTCAATATTGCACGCCATGATCTATTAGTGCAAATCTTAACATGTAATAAATAGTCTTGAGACCAACAAAGTCGAGAAAGCCTGCAGCTTTTGAAGGAAAGTGTCGGCCAACATTTTGAAAGTATCTTTGTCTTCTTGGTTGGAGACCATCCTCATTCACATGAGTCAGTTGCGGGTGATCTTCTCTGGTGGATAAACCCCCGTGTCACAAAGAAGGTGCAGGGCCACGTTACCATTGGGGCAGATCACCAGGTGGGTGATGTTCCCGTTATTGAGGGATATTCGAAGCCAATCTTCCGGAGGGAATTGTAATGCTCTGCAGACAATATAGCAAATAACGTTCGCGTGACAAATGAAGATTTTGCAGCTGTCCTCTTCCTCCTTGACACCAGCTCTGTGGATGTAGTTTCGGAAGGTGGCCTCAATGCAAGTGCCATCTTTGTAATATACAGCTTCGGGTTTCCAGTGAGAACTGGGAGGATTGGGTTCAATGGGAGCTCCTTCACGCAGGAGATCCGTGCTCAGCTTGGTCACCTCAGGAAGATGTTTGCTAATAATGTTGGTTGTTCCCGTTGCTCTGGTCATTGAAGAAGGGACAATTTTATCAAATTTCAGCCCCAGACATAGCTTGATCACAGCCCAGCTTGGTTAAGACTCCATCCGTATCCTGTTTCCAATCCAGATTGTGCTGAGAATGGTGTATGAGGAATAAATGCCTGGCAGGTTTTGTTTTATTGCGGGCTAAGCAAGAGGATGCCTCCTGTTCACTGGTCTCTTCATTTTTCCTCAAGTTCATGGTAGCCAAGGGTTCTCTCCTGTCCCAGTTGTTATCCCAGTAACTGCCACCGTTGGCCTGCTCCAACCAGGTGGGAACGGCCAAGGCAGTGGGCAATGATGGCAGCAGGAACCCCAGCAGTGGCAGGTGAGGATGCGAGGGGCTCGTGGGCCTTCCCATCCACTATTGATGCAATGACTGCTTCCTGATGTTGTGGTCTGTCATCCGCCAGAGGACTCAGTGGCTGACTCAGAGGAAGAAGCACAGGAATGGGCACTGGGCCCAGCATCAGGGCCATTGGAAGCTCCAACGAAGGAATGGAGCTGTCACAGCCAAGGACAGGGGCGGAGCCTGCCCATCCGCCAGCCCCCAGATGGAAAGGCTGAGACCCCTTTGGGGCAGAAGAGTCACCACTGCTAACGGAGCCCCACCCTCAATTGTGGATAAAAGGCGGGGGGGGAGACGAATAGATGTGGCAGACAACTTTTCGTCTTCCTGCTGGTCAGCCATTTGTATTTGGTACTCCTGACACTTCTAATTGGAATTTTGCCGGAGTTTTTCCACAGATCCTGTGGCGCTGGGAGTCGGAGCGCCTTCTGAGCATGGGCATGTCTTATGCTAAACAATAGCCAGCTTGCTTGAAGGACCTTTGGCTGCAAACGTGGTGAGATTGAGAGTAACTCTGGCTTTTGGGAGACCCCTGCAGGGGAAAAGGGAGTGAGCTCCATTGTTTGGAGACTGTGTGAAACTGCTGGCGTTCCTGAAATAAAA
>NW_015390794.1:0-1277 GCF_001527695.2 Protobothrops mucrosquamatus | reverse complement strand
AGAGAAAGAAAGAAAGAAAGAAAGAAAGAAAGAAAGAAAGAAAGAAAGAAAGAAAGAAAGAAAGAAAGAGAAATAACATAGGTGAGATAAGAGGGATGAAGGAAGGAAGGGAGAGAAAGAAAGAGAAATAAAGAAAGAGAAAGAAAGAAAGAACGTAGGTGAGATAAGAGGAAGGAAGGAAGGAAGGAAAAGAAAGAAAGAAAGAAAGAAAGAAAGAAAGAAAGAAAGAAAGAAAGAAAGAAAGAAAGAAAGAAAGAAAGACCTGGTGGCTAATCAGAAATATTACCAAAGGAAGATGATTTTTCTAGATTTCCCATTCAGATTCCACGGATGGAGCAGCTTGAGCGTTCAATACAAGCCTATGCTAAAGGCCCATTGCCAGATTTGCTCAGCACCATTTCTGAACTCTGTTGGGTCTCATTGTGAACTGTTGAGTAAAGGAATCGCCCCTAACTGGTTCTGTATGATAGCATTATAGAAATAACCATCACCGAATGGGGCATTCTGGAAATAATCGTTTATAATAGCAACCAGAACAACAGTAACACCGTCACTTCTGAAATCAGGAAACGATCCAATGGGTCATGGATTGGCATATAACTGTAGGGCTACAGTATCCAAGGTGCATCATGACCTTCTGGAGACTAGGAGACTCCACAGTGTTTTACAGCACTCATTTGCCTTTTATTATCATTACTTCAGTTCAAAAATGTCTAGAGGCAAATGGTTTAATTCATCATTTTCTTGCAGGTTCTTCGTACTCCCCAAGGGAGCCCATTTCTCCTAATTTTGGCATCAACACACACACACACACACACACACACACACACACACACACACACAAAATCCCACCACTGGGAACAGGAATGCTTGAAACACTTGGCTTCTTGATCTTGCTTTATCCTTTTTTGATCTTGCTTTAGCCTAGCTCAGTGTTTTTCAACCTCAGGAGCTTTAAGATGGGTGGGCTTCAATTCCAGAATTCCACCACCAGCATGCTTTAATTCTGGAAGTCAACAACCTTCCTTCCTTCCTTCCTTCCTTCCTTCCTTCCTTCCTTCCTTCCTTCCTTCCTTCCTTCCTTCCTTCCTTCCTTCCTTCCTTCCTTCCCTCCCTCCCTCCCTCCCTCATCTCACCTGACTTCCTTCTTTCTTCCCTCCCTCCCTCCCTCCCTCCCTAAAATCAACATCAACACAAAAGAGATAGTGTAAGATAAAGTCCCAGACTTATACTGCAGCAGGGAAGAAATGACACTCAATTCAAGCTGGAATAAATCC
>NW_015390793.1:0-34261 GCF_001527695.2 Protobothrops mucrosquamatus | reverse complement strand
GAGCACCCCAACGCATCATCTCTGATAGGGGAGTGCAATTTACGTCTGCATTTTGGAAGGAATTTTTATCCCTCTTAGGAACCACTCAGGGACTGACATCTAGCCATCATCCACAGGGGGATGGACAGACAGAACGGTGTCACTCAGTACTTGAGCAATATTTAAGATGTTTTATTGATTATCAGCAGAAAACGTGGACAGACCTATTACCTTTCGCAGAAGTTGCCTACAATAATGCAATCCACTCCAGCACAGGTTACACTCCTTTTCAAATAGCCAATGGTCAAAGTTTCAACCCCATGCCAGAATTAATCCCAAACGAACCAACGATCCCATCACTGAAAGAATGGATGGAACAATTACAAAACACCTGGCCAATAGTTAGAAAAGCACTAGATGAAGCTAGGCAGGCATACAAAGCGCAAGCTGATAAAAAAAGAGTTGAGCCTACACCATTCATTATAGGAGAAATGGTATACTTATCTACAAAATACCTAAAGTCCCTACAGCCTTGTAAAAAACTTGGACCAAAATATATAGGGCCTTTTCCAATTAAAAGAATCATAAACCCAGTAACAGTAGAATTAGAATTACCCAAAAATCTCAGGCAAATACACCCAATTTTTCATTGCAGCTTGCTGAAAAGAGAGCGGCAATCATCGTTACGGCCAAAAATCCCCCCACCACCACCTCCAATCATGGTGGAAGGCGAACAACACTTCGAAATAAAAGAAATCCTTGACTCTAGGAGATATCATGGAACGACTCAGTATCTAGTTGCCTGGAAACACCTCCCTGCCTCACAAAACGAGTGGGCCCATAAACGTCACGTCAGAGCCCAGAAGCTATTAAAGAAGTTTCACACAGAGTATCCTAACAAACCTGACTAACTTTTATACCTGTTTTGTTCTTTTTCAGGTGGATCTATCTTATTTTTGAGGGGGCAGGATGTCAGAATCCAAATATATTCCATCTCTAGTTATCAACTATGAAACCCCGCATTTCTGTCTGCTCTGGATTCTGTCATACGATGAAGGGNAATGCTCCAACACTGGAAGTTTTTAAGAAGAGACTGGACAGCCGTTTGTCTGAAATGGTGTAGGGTTCCTGCCTGGGCAGGGGGTTGGACTCGATGACCTCCAAGGTCCCTTCCAACTTTATTATTATTATTATTATTATTATTATTATTATTATTATTATTATTATTATTATTATTATTATTATTATTATTATTATTTGTGCTCCTAGCTCCTTAACTCCTATAGTTGCTTATAATCTCTCAATATTGTACTCAGGTTCTTTGTTTTGTCATTCGTCCCAATGAGGAGGAGGAGGAAAGGATAGTAATCTGTAGGCCTAATTATTTTGGTTAGGTTCTTGGCCAGATCTTTGATTTTTGCTCCAGGGAGACAACATACCTCCCTGGATTGTATGTCCGGTCTGCAGATGGATGATTCTGTTCCTTTGAGGATAGAATCTCCTATTATCAACACTCACCTTCCTTTTTGGGGGGTGCACTCTGGGATGCTTTTCTCAGGTGTGTTTGTTGATGTGACTTTTTAAGGGATATTTGAAGTTGTTTCTTTGCTAGGTATTTGCATGTTTTCTTTGAGGGGGAGGTTGTGGGTCTGCGTGTTTCCATCTAAGGCAGGGGTTCCCAATCCCCTGTCCAGGGACCGGTAGCGGGTCACGGCATGCCAGCAACTGGTCTGCACAAACAAGCAAAGCCCCATCTGTGGTATGCAGGAAGCACACAAAACCATGCACTCTCTGGTCTATGGAAAAACCTTTTCCCATGGAACTGGTCCCTGGTGCCCAAAAGGTTGGGGACTTCTGATCTAAGAGGAGAAAGCAATTGCTCAGTTTTAATGGGGCTGCTTCTGGTTGAGTTGGATTGGGCAGAAGGGGTTTGCTAGTTGTATGCTGGTTCTTTCTTTGAGTATTATGTTTCCTTTTATGTGTGACATACCTCCATTTGTCTTCCTCCAAGGGTTTATCAGTAGGGTCAAATCCTCTGGGAGTTATTTGGTTTGGGTATAACTTTCTTCTGTACATTGGAGTTTGGCTAGAGTTGCCTCGAAGTCCCTTACTTTTTCCTGTAGTAGTTCACATAGTTTATATCAAATGCATACATAGTTTGGGTGTTCTTTGGACATAAGCTTAATTAAAATTAATTAAGCTTTGTTCATATTTCACACCATCTGAATCAATTATGCTACACACACAGGTTCATGCACACACATACACACATATATTTGCAACAACAGGACAATATCAATCTCCTTAATCTGTATGTGTTTGTGTGTGAATCAAATCAGCTAAATAAAATTAGAAAGCTCTTCCTAAATATTATAATTGCAGCAGTGCCAGAAAGAAGTAAATTTGTAGGGATATTGTTTGGTAGTTCTGCCACACGAACTCAATTTAAGCAGTTGCTAATTTAAATATTCATTTATTTCTGAACTCCAGTTCTGATTTCTTTTTCTTAGAAAAAAAATAGTTTTTGTTCTTTAACCAAGGGACTATAATAAAATTCATCACTTAGTTCTCTTTATTTTACTCTTGATGCCACTGAGGAGTTTTCAGAAATGTATCTAATTAATTTCATGTAACTTTTAGATTGTTCAAATTAAGTTGAAAGACTAACTAGATTAAAAGTGCAATCAAAACATGAGAAATAAAGGATGCTCCAAAATATATCAAAATTGTTCTTCAAGTCAGCTTGCTGGAAATACTCACTGATCTGGTAAACCGCTTTTAAAAAATCCAAAAATTGTTACCAAAGTTAATGAAATTATATTATCCATTTTATTAGATATATCTGAATATTAGCCTTTTATTGGTTCAGAAGCCATGTTTCCCATGATATTGATGCAGTGGTGAAACCTTCCTTTAAAAACACAACTCTGGTGAAATTGAATGTTTGGAGGTTGATATTCTCTGCGATTAATACCTAAGGCACACTAATCAAATTTCATCTCTGCCAGAAAACTCATGGAATTACTCTACTCCTTCAATTTCTGGATCTTTGAAACAATCAGGATGAAGCCAGTGCCATGGACTGTCCTACAAAAATCTGCCATAGCTTTACTGGTGAAGTGTATGCATTGGGAACTGCAAAACAGTGCTGTTGTTGATAAGGCACAGACAGAAGAGCTGATCCAGTTGGAATGGAGCTGTCAACCACACAGCTAGTGAATTCAATATTGAAGAAACTGTACGATCTTGAGGTGCCATAAGAGATAAACTTTATTGAATGCACATCCGGCACTGAAGAAGCAAAATCAACTCTAATTTTCCCACGCAAAAAGAGTTAATAATAGCTTTTCATAACTCCCAACCATCAGATGTTCACATTGCACAATCACATCTCTTCAGTTTGTTATGGGAACAATCCACTTCTCCATCAGACACCTGCTTTTGTGACCTTGGGTCTCACAGTCCGTGGATGGCTTCTTGATACTCCCATTTCTTTCCCAGGTTTTCCCTCTCCTCTGTTTCTATGGCAAGTTGAGTAGCGACAAAGGTTAGCAAGTATCTTAGCAATTCAACCTTGACATGCCAGCCCCCTGGAAAAGAAGGTAGACATAAGGAAACAATAAGTACACGTATTCAAACATTCAAACATCATCTCCTTGAATGTTGCGGATATTTCTCATGAAACATTCGTATTAAACAATTAGCTTTAACATCGTGGACTTTTACCCATTCAGCATCTCCATAGGACTAGGTACAGTAACTTCCTTGAATTTAGTATTTTCTTAATTTCACTAATAAAGGAGGAGGGGGTTCCTCTGTCTCTGGTCTTAAGCTGGATCTTTTGAATGGTTTCAGCAAGATGCAATGGAATACTGGGTGAACTCATTTAAATTATTTTGGTAACTGTAGCTCAACAGACTTTCACAAATGGGAAAGGTCCAATGTACTTAGGATTCAATTTTTTGCATGGCTGCCTTAGCTTGGGATACTTAGTAATCTTCAGGACTGGTCCCCAACCCTATAATTCTTTTGGCGAGCCCTCTTCCAATCAGCTTGCCTCTTATATGATTCCCTAACCTTATCCAATGCCTTCTGCACCTCTCCCCATGTAGTCTTCAGGTCATCCATCCAATCAGCTAGAGACCATGAGGAGGGAGATTTGATAGCTCTGACATTGGCATGAAATCTGGTCCTGTAGCTATTATGAATGGGGTGAACCCAGTGCTACTTTGTACAGAATTATTGTATGCTACTTCTGCAAAAGGCAGAAGTTCTGCCCAATTGGTCTGTTGTTAGTTGACATAGCAATGCAAGTATTGCCCTATCATTGAGTTAGCTCTCTTGGCCAATCTATTAGTACTCAGATGGAACCTATGTGAGGAACCTATTAATTTGATAAACTCTCACCAAAACTTTGCAGTAAACTGCACCTCCTGGTCAGAAATGACATGCCTTAGAACTCATGCAGTCTAAATATGCTGCACAAACAACTTGGCCAAGGTTCAGGCTGATGGGATCTTCGGGCATGCCACAAAATATGCTTGCTTCAAAAACAGGTCAATCACAGTCCATAATGAAATCCATGGCTATCCCACAGGCTGCAACAATCCAGGAGGCTTTCCTGGCAGTCTTTTCATAGAAGCACAGGTTGAGCACACAGCAACATAGTTTTCTATGTTCTTATTCATCTTGGGCTATCAAAATTGCCTCCTGGCTAGATGGTTTTCACAAACCAAAATGGCCTGCTGGTTTGCAAAAAATGGGTTCTTAGGTTGAGTGGCACATACAGTTTGGAACCCTTCCAAGCCAGATCCTCTTTCATCATCGTGTCCCCTTTATGGTTCCTAAACCATTTGTCTCCCTCCAACTTTTGCATAACCTCTTTATCAGCTGGCCTCATAGAACCTTGTGCTGCTAGTTGCCCCAAAGCAATGATCAAGTTAACTAATTCCTCCCCAGAGCTTTTGTATTGTGGTAGGCGTGATAGTGCATCTGCCAAGAAATTCTTTTCCCCTGGCAGGTACTGAAGAGTAAACTTAAATCGATTGAAGTATTGAGCCCACCGGACCTGCTTGAGGGACAGTTTCCTTGAGGTCTTCAGGGCTTCCAAATTCTTATGGTCCATCCACACCTTGAACAGGATTTAACTATCCTCAAGGAACTGCCTCCAGATATGCAACACCCAACAGTCTGCATAAGCCTCCCTTTCTCACATCTCCCAGCACCTCTCGGTGTCATTCAGTTTCCAAGAGTTGTAGGCACATGGTTGGAGCTTTCCTTCTTGATTCTTTTGAAGCAGGACCACACCCATGGCTACATTGCTAGCATCTGCTTGGGTTACAAAGGGAGCTGTTGGGTGCTTAAGGGTTGGCTGAGCCACAAAAAGGTGTTTAAGTTTTTCAAAAGCTGCTTGACAGTCCATAGTCCAGTTGAGCAGCTGACTTGCCTTGGGCCTACCCCTCCCATCTTTAACAGCTCTGTAATAGGCCAGGCAAAGGAGGGGATGAACTGCAGGTAGAAGTTGGCAAACCCTAGAAAGCTCTGAAGTTGCCTCTGGGTCCAGGGGGCTTTCCACTCTAATATGACTTTCACTTTCCCAGGGTCCATTTCCACTCCCTCGGTTGATATGCAATACCCTAGATAGTCCAAGCTACTTTTGTGGAAGTTGCACTTGGATAGTTTAGCATAGAGTTTGGCTCTCAGTATTCTGCAGCATTTCCCTCACTAATTTCATTGGTCTTCACGCTCTTCCATGGTCTCTGAGTAGATGAGAATATCACCCAAGTAGACCAGCACCCACTTGTACAGGTGATCATGCAGCACCTCATTAATTAGCTGCATGAACACCATTAGTGCTCCCTGCAGTCCAAAAGCATCACCCTAAACTGGTAGCATCTCAAGGGGAAATTAAAAGCAGTCTTCCATTCATCTCCCTTTCTGATCCTCACACAATAATACACCTCTCTTTTTTTTTTCAATTTTTTTTATTAATTTTGAAATATCCCCCCCACTTACAAATATAAACATACATTAATACAACTTTAATATTATAAATTTAAACATTAATATTGCAAAACAGCCCGGCAACCCCCCCCCTCCCCACGTCCGCCCCCTTTTCTCCTCCTTCAGCCTCCCTACACATCCCCCTTCCTTCCCTCTCCTCTTCCTACGGGCACGGTTTGGGGGTGCTAACCGAGCATCAGCTCGGCAGCACCCCCTCCCCGCATCCGCCCTCTTTTCCACTACCTACCTACTTCCCTCCTATCTTTCCTCTCCTCTTCCTCTCCCTCCCTTCGGACACGGTTTAGGGGCGTTAACCGAGCGCCTTCTATAATTCTCCATACATCAATACTCCTAATTTAATACTCATTTCTACATTAATCTACCCTCCCTCTCACTCCCACCCACCCCCCAGACTTCCCAGAACTGATTACAGGGTTAAACACACATCATCCCAAGTCTAAATATTACTACCCAAATATAAAGCAATCAAGTATAAACATACTTTAACTCAAATAAAAACAATCAAATACAAGCATATAAACATATAAACTCTAAGCATATAATCTATCCATCTTCCCCAAGTTAATCTTTGCCATTTCTGCAATTCAAATATGCGGAAATCTTTACCATTTCTTCAAAATCATTTCTTAATCCAAATCTTCCACCAACCCTTACAAAATAAACTTTATGAATCTATCCTCCCAGATCTCTTCAATCTCGCTCCTCCTACCGGCTCTGAAACGGACGAGTATATTACAAATTAAGTCCTTTTTGCTGCTCTTTCTCCTTACATTTATATACACTCTTTAAAATTTCTTCAAATAATAAAATATTCTCTTTCATTTTTACGATAAGTTCTGATAACATATCCCCAAGTCAACAAATTATTACTCAAACATTTCTTCCATTCTTTTAAATCACATTATTAATAATAGATCAACCATTTACAAATTATATCCCATGTATCCAATAATATTAACTAGTTTATAAGTTCTCCTTATGTGAACTCTACTACAGTCTTACAAAACAAATAGTTCCTTATAAGAAACCTCCAATAATTAAATACCTTCAATCCTTTAAAACAGTATAAATTTCTTACAAACTTATCACCTTATTTTTATATTATTTCAAATAATGAAGTATTCTCTTTCTTTTTTTGTGACAAAATCAAACCATTAATATTCCAAGTCAGAAGTTTTAGAAGTGTAAAACTTCCAGAGCATTCCATATAATTCTGTCCTCCCGGATCTCTTCAATCTCGCCCCTCCCATCAATTCTGAAACGGACGAGTATGTTGCAAGTTGAGTCCTTTTCACTGCTCTTTCTCCTAAATATCTCTTACATCTGATAGCATATCCCCGGATAATTCAACAAACTAATGCATATCTTCCATTCTTTTAAATCGCGTTGTTGGTAACAAGTCCACCTTCAAAACCGATAAGTAAAAATCCTTTGCCTTTTGAATTATATTCAATATATAATGTATCTGAAATCTCTGCTGGTGACAGGATCTTCTGGAAGAATAGACAGCAACATCTCTAGACATATTTCCCTGACATGCGACCCCTAAATTTACTTTATAAACTTTTTCTCTCAAAATTTCTTCAGGGTCGCACGCCAGAATCACAGCCAGATCTATCACAGCCCCCTCTCTCAGCTTTTCCTGCTCTTTCAATCCTCTTCTCAAGGCATCCAGGTCTTTGTTTTGTAAAATATCATTCTGAACTATTTCCACAGCATCTTCTACTTTTACGAGTCTGTCCTCCATCCCTTCAGCATTTTCAGATAATTCATCCGCCCGTCCCTCTGTATGATCTGCATGAACTGTAAAACCTTGAAAAACAAGTGCTATGTTTTCATATAATCCCTCTATTTTCTTTTCCAAAAGATCCTCAATTTCCATTTTAGTTTGTATCAAAGCATCCTGTAGATCTTTAAGTATAATTGACGGAGGGAATGAAAGTAAAGGCATCTTGAATTAAGACTATTGTAGAATTTGTATAACTAGAAATAAAATCGCAGCTTTAGAAAAAGCAGAAGTTCCCAATACATTTTTTCAAAACTTCTGAATATAATTTACTCACAAAACAAGAGATACAAATTATGTAGAAGAAAAGAGAAAACTTGAACTTTCAGTAAACTAGAAAAATCACAATGTATCTCAGTCCATTCAGTAACCGAAAGGAGAGTGAAAGTTTTTCTTAGCAATGCCATTCAATACAAAGAAACGGCAATTCCACAGCCATTTTCTTCTTCCTTTAGTTTTATACAAAATAAGGAAGATACTATAATATTTTCTGAGTTAAAGTCTTAAAACATCTAAAATCCAATCCTCCTGGTCAGTTCCGTCTGCTTGTAATTTTACTCACAATCTTAGGTTCTTTAAATAGCAAATGTGGAAGCTGCGTCTGGCTTTGCTCCTAAAAAGAAAGGAACAAAGGCACCATGGGGTGCGGAGAAAAAGCCCAGACTCCGAGAGAACTCTCACCTTTCTATCCCCCGACAAAAAAAACGGAGGAGAAAGGGAGCTCAATCTCTATCTGGGCAAGCTCACCCCTCCCTCTTCGTCCGAGGGACGAGGTTCCAAGCCAAGAAACAGCTAATGTCCGCTGTTTCTTCAGGCTTTGATGCGACCCCAGGCGGGCGGCTAAAAAAAGCCGCCATCCCCGCAGCAGTCTCCACGGGAAGTCCCTATAATACACCTCTCTTAAATCCAACTTGGCAAACACTTTCCCCTTGGACAGGTGCCCCAGCATGTCTTTTATAAGGAGGAATGGGTACATATTCTCCATGCACACACCATAAATAAACCACACACAATCTCAGTGATCCATCTGTTTTCTCCTTAAAGAACACTGGTGCTGCCACCTTGGATTTTGCAGGCTGGATGAAGCCCCTGGCTAAATTCTTGTCCACAAAGGCTCGGAGTTTCTCCATCTCCCCTGGGGTCATAGAGTACATCTTTGGCTTAGGGCAGGGGTGTCCAAACTTTTTTCAAAGAGGGCCAGATTGAATGAAGTGAACGTGTTGGAGGGCCGAACAATTTTCCGAACATTCTTTGAACCATTACAATTAAATGCAAATGAATTATTTTATGCCAAGTTAATTGCGTAGGCATGTGTGCAACTCCCCGCTCCCCCCCTCCGCCCACCTTTTGTCCTGCTCTCTATTCCCTCCTTTTCCTGTTTTGGAAACTTCCGTACTCCAATCCTCTGGATTGGCACCATCTAAGCCGCTGCTGCTTGCTTGATTCTCCCCAGCACTCTTTTTTTTTCTTTTACTGCTCCCTCTCCCGCAGCCCAATTGGTCCTTTTGTGTATTTAGGAAGGAATTTTTAATAGACACTTTTTATATTAAAAGAAACCTATATATTGAGTGACGAGGCTGCCTCATGTGCTTCTGTTAGCTGTTTGGTTGGACGCTGCTTGGGGGATCTGGGGGTGCAAAGGGGGAGATGGCTTTGCGGCAAAGGCTTCGCGGGGATGCTGCTGGCGGGCTGGGACAAGCGAGGCGGCTGCAAGGCTCACTCTTGGCTGCGCCCCGCAACAGCTCCAGGGGAATCGAGCCCAGCTTCCCGGTGCTGGCATCCAGGAGGCTGATGCGGCTGAGTTTGCGCCGTGACAGAAAACTAGCCAAGCACCGCAGGTGTGAACGCAGCCATGGCAGCAGCCTTTGCACATGGGGCAGCCGAACGTGGGGCCGAGATTTGGGCTGCTTGCAAGGCAGCGCCCCTGAAAAGCAGAGCCTCTCTCTTCCCCCGTCGACACTCCTGCTCCAAAGCCTCCGACCCCTCCATTCTAGCAAAGCGCTGCCTGCTTTCCTTTTTTCTCCTCTTTTCCCTCGGTCCCAACTCAGTTCGGCGGGATGGATGAGATTTCTCCTGGCCCATGTTTCAAAGGCGTGATTAGATGCACAACAAGGACGCCCACAATAATTGGGCCACGAAGCGCAACTTCCCCCAGGAGGCAGAAAGAATTCGGGCAAGCTGCGTTTTGGAGATCAGGCCGGGGCTCAGTCGAGCCCTCGCGGGGCGCAATTAGGGGCGGCTCCGTGGAGTCCTGGATGCCTGGCTCACGGAGGAAGTCGGCAGGGAGCCTACAATTAGCGGGCCTGCCAGAAGCGGCTGAGGTGGACACCCCTGCGGCACTCAGGCGGCCCCCGAGCTTCCCGCCGAGCCGGATGGGATTCCTGGCCAGCCAGCCACAGGGCAGGAGCGGCTCCCTCGCTGGGGCTGCTTGGCCTCCCCGGCCGGCTGGCCAGTCTGGCCTTTCCAGGGCCAAATCCTGCAGGCTGTGATTCGCACAGCCCCGGTCCAGAGGAGCACCGTCGCCCCGGTGGATGGGGGGCTGGGAGGGGTAAGCCCCTTTCGATGCCCAGAAAGCAGCACTTCCTCTCCTGCTCCGGGCGTGGGAAAATGGGCGGAGGTCCTGGGATGGCCAAGCATGTGGGGGGGCAGGAGGCAGCAGAAGGCACCCAGGGCACCACGGACTGGCTCAGGGAGACACATGGCTGGCTCGGCTGCCCAGGCAGGGAGTGGCCTGGGGACGGCCCAGGGAGCGATGCCCCCCCTGGCCGCCGCCCCAGCAAGGACTGTCGCGCGGCCCAGCCCAGGGAGACACGTGGCCGGCTCGGCTGTGCAGGGAGCGGCCTGGGGACAGGCCAGGAAGCAATGCCCCAGCCAGGACTGCTGCCTGGTACAGGTAAGCTGGGGGGTGCCACCCGCCCCATGGCCGCTTCGCGGCGGTGCTCTGCAGACTCAGAGCTCCCTTCCTCCCCCCCTGCCACTAACCTTCCATCTCCAGCTCTGCTGCTGCTTGGCCAATGGTTGCACCGGCTGGACATCGCAGGGGCTGCTCTCTCTCGAGGCTGTGGCTTACGGGAGGGCTGGCCCACTCAGCAAAGGCGGGGGGTTGCTCCCAGTGGGGATCCCGGGGCTTCCCCGCATGGCTCCCCAGCCACGTGCGCCTGGGACGGGGCCAGCCCGGGAAAGGGACTTCCTGGCCGCCCTTCTCCCAGGGGGTGGGGCACCCAGGTGCATGGCCAATGAGGAGCCCTGCGAGGGGGCAAGTCCCATGAGAGAGTGAGAGAGAGAGACAGAAGTGCAAGTGCAAGTGCCTCTGTCTCTCTCTCTTTCTCTCTGTCTCTCTCTCTCTCTCTCTCTCATGGGACTTGCCGGAGGGCCGTGGGAGGGCCGCATTTACATAGAGCAGGGAGGGCTGTTAGAGAGCCGTATTAAACCGGAACGTGGGCCGCAAATGGCCCGCGGGCCGGACTTTGGACATGTCTGGCTTAGGGAGTTTTGCCCCTGCTAGCAACTCAATAGCACAGTCTGTGGAGTGGTGAGGAGGGAGAACATCTGACTCCTGCTCACTAAAGAGTTCTGCCAAGTCTTGATACTCCTTTGGAATATTTGGTGCTACTGTTGATTGTCTCTGCTTTCACTTTCACAGCTGATTGTGCTTGCCTAACCTTCAGTGGCTTTTCCACCCCCAGTCCTTTCTCATCTTTAATCCTCAGCCGCTCACTTGTTGCTTTGCCAGTCAATTGATGGATTCCATTTTTCAGCTATGACAACTCCAATATCATTGCCTCTGCCATCTTTGGGGTTACAATAAACTGGATAGTCTCTTCATTGCCCCCCACTTTTAGGCTCACTGGCTCAGGCAGGCAGGTTGCAGGTACCCCCCACATCTTGTATGTGAGCCAGCTACCTGCTCAAACTTTATGGGTTGCTTCAGTCTCTTAAGCTTAGTCCCAACAAATCCACTGTTTTCAGGCTGATTAAGCAATGACCAGATCTTTTATCTCTAATCCTTTTATTTCCGTGTCCAGCCTGATATTTCTAGCCAGTACTTCCAATGTTAAAATGAATAGCAAAGGGGATAATGGACATCCCTATCTTGTGCTTTTTTTTAATATCGAAGCTTTCTGTACAGTCTCCATTTAAAAGTATCTGGCTGTTTGTTTATTGTAGATTGCTTGAATTGCATTTATAAAATTGTTGACAAAGTCCATTTCCATCAGCTGCTGAAATATAAATTGCCAATTTAGATTGTCAAAAGCTTTTTGTGCATCGAGAAATATCAATGCCATCTGTTTCCCTGGATGTTCTTTGTAGTATTCCAAGACATTTAAGATGATCCTTAAATTATTTTTTATCTGTCTTTTAGGTGAAAAGCCATTTTGGTCTGTGTGGATAAATTCAGTCAAGAATTTCTTCATTCTTTCTGCCATTATCGAGGCGAAGATTTTAATAACGATATTGGTCTATAGTTTTTTATTTGTGTGGGATCGGTGTCTTCTTTGGGTATCAAAGTAATATTAGCTTCCATCCACAAGTTTGGTATTTTTGTCTCTGAAAAAAATTCATTACACAGTTCCTTTAAAATAAAAGACTTCTCTACCTAGAGGGGCATGACCTTCAATTGGGTTGGCATGCCTTACTGTGGTACGGGAAAAATAAAATACACAGATATTTCCAAAACCATGGTATAAGAAATGTACTGCTTTTAGAATGGGAGAGAATAAAACAAAAAAAATTATATTAAAATACCAGAGTGGCTCTCAACAATGGAAACTTTTGCTTACCCAAATTTAATTAACTACGACAAACTCGTTACTTATAAAGACATTTTGGATAAGGAAGGAAAACTTAAAGACAGACAAAATTTACAACAACAAGGTATTGAATTATCATGGTGGCCTTACCTACAAATCCAAACAAGATATGAGAAAGATCTAAAGACAATGGGATTTTACAAAGAACAGATAGAATTTGACCAAATACTTTTGAAAACGGATGAAAATTTGATTAAAAAGTATAGATTTCTGCTAAGATGGAAGATGGAAGAAGAACAAGTAAAAGAGACAATGATAGTTTGGGCAAAATGTTTTGGATATTCTATAGACTTAGAAATATGGCAAAAGTTATGGGATAGAACTATTAAACTGACTAAAGCAGCTTCATATAAAGAAAATGTATATAAATGTTTTATAGATGGCACATGACACCAGTAAGGCTAGCGAAAATGTTTAAAAATGTTTTGAATAATTGTTGGAAATGTAAACAAAAAACAGGTACTTATTATCATATCTGGTGGGTATGCCCCAGTGCAAAGAAATTTTGGTCTAAGATTCATATATGGCTGGAAAAGATGACTAAAATACAGATAGAATTTAAGCCAGAATTGTTTTTGTTAGGAATACTAGGACCTAACTATGGGAAAGAGAATGAGTATTTAATATTACATATATTGACAGCTGCGAGAATAGCCTTTGCCCAATATTGGAAAAATGAAAATGTACCATCTGATGAGATCGTAATTAGGAAAATTTTAGAATATGCAGAAATGGACAGACTAGCCCTAGAGATTAAAGAGAAAGAAGAATGTTTATTTTAAAATATGGGAAAACTTTTATCAATGGTTAGCAAAATGAGTTAGCGAGAAATGATTGTGAAATTTATTAAGATGATTGATGTTTATTGATTATTGTTGTACCTATCCCCACCCCATCACCGAATCCCATCCTGAACCCCACTACCCATACCGATCCTCGTTTTCCCCTACCTTTATAAAACCTAATAAAATATTGCTTGGGTTGGTCGGGGTCCTGGACATCGATGCTGGTTGGGGGGGGCAGGCAATTGGCCACTCAGTGGTCTTCTTCTCCACATCAGAAGCAAGCTGTGGCAGGACAATGTGGCTCCTCTCTGGTGGTTAGAGGAGGGGCCCCTCCCCCTCTTCATGCCAGCAGGTGCTTCTCCTGGCTCCGGTGAAGGTAGCTCTCAGGTGCTGCATGCTGCTGATATTCCATCAGATCCAGCTCCACTGTGATGGCCAGTGAGTACCAGGTTTGGATATTGTGGGGGATCCCCGCTATGCTGTGAAACTCCCTAATATACTCAGCCATTGATCAGTTTCCTTGTCCTATGGAGTGGATATTGGATTCCACCCAGTGTTGTGGCCTGTCGGCTGCCAGAGGACTCCATGACCAACTAAAAGAAAGAAGCACAGGAGTGGGCATTGGGCTCAGCATCAGGGCCAGCTGAAAGCTCTGATGGGGACGAAGGAATGGAGCTGTCATAGACAGGAACAGAGCAGAGCTTGGGCCATCTGCTAGCCCCCAGATGGAAAGGCTGAGACCTCCATACATTGAGGCAAGTGATTCAGGAGATGAGGATCACTTGGGGCCAGTGGTTGATGTGTGAGCACAGCATAGGCTGAGGAGAGCAAGAGGCTATGGGGTGGTCTTCAGGGCAGAAGAGTCACCGCTTCTAACAGAGCACCACCCTCAGCTGTGGATAAAAGGCAGGGGCTGAGACAAATAGATGTGGCAGACAACTATTTGTCTCCCTGATGGTCAGCCACTTCTAGTTGGAACTTCTGACTCTTGCCGGAGCGTTCCTTGGATCCTGTGGCTCTGGGAGTCAGAGCACCTTCTGAGTGTGTGCATGTGTAAGGACCCACTTCAAAACCTCATCCCAAGAAAGCAGGACTCTTGGAACATTTCCATTCCAAAAAGAACTTTTATTAGGAGAAGCTAACAGCAGGCACAGAAGGCAGGATCTGAGGGTTTCCCGCTCAGATCAATAGGTTAAAAGAGCATCAAACAAACCCCACCCCAACAGTTCATCTGATCAGTTCAAATGCGCCAATCCCTAGGTCCATGGTGGCAAACCTATGGCACATGTGCCAGACTGGGCACGCAGAGCCCTTTTTGTCAGCACGCATGCCAGAGGGACGCTCCCCTTCCCCTCTCCACATACGCCTGACTAGTGGGAACTGGAGAAGGCACGGAAACCAAATCCAGCAGAGCTTTTGTGGGAACAGCTGCAAGAGATGGGCGGAGAGAGGGGAACCTATAAAAGCAGGTTTTGGCGGGAGTGCAGCAAGAGAGCGAGTGAGTGAGCAGACGGCCTTTGGAAGCAATGGTGGGTGTGAGTTTGGAGAAGACAAGCAGGACATGATGTCTGTTTGCACTTTGCAGAAGGCTAATGGGGGAAGGAGTACACGTAAGAAAGAGAGAGAGAGAGAGAGAGAGAGAGAGAGAGAGAGAGAGAGAGAGAGAGAGAGAGAGAGAGAGAGAGAGAGAGAGAGAGAGAGAGGAAGGAAGGAAGGAAGGAAGGAAGGAAGGAAGGAAGGAAGGAAGGAAGGAAGGAAGGAAGGAAGGAAGGAAGGAAGGAAGACTGGGCTCGCCAGCGCTGCTGCCTTACTTTCCATGCCATGCTGGGGCTGGGGCTGGGGCTGGGCTGCATTGCATGCAGAGCCTCCATGCCGCTTCTTCCCCTGCGGACATCGGGAGTGCCCACCCCGCCTACCCCTTGTCCCAGGGCAGCTGCTGCCATCCCATGCTCTCCAGCTCATCACCGGCCAGTTGGACACGCCGAGCTCGGGCCTCGGACAGATGGAGGCCGGAGGAGAGTGAGAGCTGTGGCTGCCCAGGTCCTCCACCTAAGGACACATGCTGGGAGAGGTGCCACCTGGCTCAGTAAGCCGCGGTCCACCCGCAGAAGGAGCAGGAGGATGGAGGAGGAGGGCTGGCCGGGGGACGGACGCAGTGCTGCCCACGCAGGGAATCTGACTAGCCCCAGCCTGGATGGGGGGAAAGGCCGAGGGAGTCTGAAGGGAGGCATCCCAGCACACCCAGCTGGCTGGTGATGGGCTGGAGAGTGCTGGATGGTGGCAACTGCCCCGGGACAAGCGGTAGGTGGGGTGGGCGCTCCCGATGTCTGCAGGGGAAGAGGCGAGGAGGCTCTGTGCCCAGCCCAGTCCAGCCCAGTCCCGGTACAGCACAGACAGTGAGGCAGCAGCCCCATGTGTGTCCCCATGTGCAAGTGCGCCCCCACCCTGCCAGGCAAGCAGAGCTGCGGCATCTGCAGCAGAAGAGCGCAGGTGGGCAGCGGAATGCACAACGAGCCCCAATCCCAGCACAGCCACTCCCCACTCTCGTCCCCCCCTTGGAAGAGCTGCAGGGCTCAGGAGCCTCTCCCCATGCGCCCCCATCCCACCAGGGAAGAAAACCATCGCGAGACACTCTTCTGTTTTAATTTTTTTCCCTTTTCGCTTTTGGGAGTTTTCATCCTGCTTTCGTGAGAGGGCAGTGTTTGGGAGGGGGTGTAGCTGCCCCCTTCCCCCCAAGCCATCAGCTGACCAAGATGCCCTCCTGCCCACTGTCCCACCTGCCAGAGACCCCCTGGATCTCCCCAACCCTGCCCGGCCCTCACAGGCATCCCTCCCGAGGAGCAACATCAAGCTTGCCACACCCATCCAATGGGCCACACCCATCCAGCAGACCATGCCCACCCGGCACCCAGCGATACTTAAGTGGGTTTTGGGTTGCAGTTTGGGCACTCGGTCTCTAAAAGGTTCACCACCACTGCCCTAGGTGTTAGATCCGCTGTGGGAATGGAGCTGATAATGGAGTCCGTTCCCAGGCTTGTGAAGATGTTGTTGGGTCTTTGCACCTTTCTCTTCCACAATGAGAGATAAGGCAGATGGCTGGAGGCACATTCCTTTCTCACCCCAGGTTGACATCAAGGGGAAACAGTTGAAAGAGCCAGCAGATAGGACAGGCAGAGAGGATACATTGTAGCAAAGCAAAAAGAAGAAAAGATGCATTCTTGAGCCTCCCCCCCTCCACCCAGGAGAATGACAGAACCCACAGAAGGAAAACCAAAAGGAACAGAATCACCACCCCCAATAAGAAATGGGTTCTGACAGCGTGTGTCTTATGTTAGAAAAGAGGCAGCTTTCCTGAAGCATTCTTGCTGCAAGTGTGGTGAAAGACTGAGAAGCAACGGATGGAAACTAATCAAGGAGAGAAGCAACCTAGAACTAAGGAGAAACTTCCTGACAGTTAGAACAATTAACTAATGGAACAACCTGCCTCCAGAAGCTGTGAATGCTCCAACACTGGAAGTTTTTAAGAAGAGACTGGACAGCCATCTGTCCGAAATGGTGTAGGGTTTCCTGCCTGAGCAGGGGGTTGGACTCGATGACCTCCAAGGTCCCTTCCAACTTTATTATTATTACTATTATTATTATTATTATTATTATTATTATTATTATTATTATTATTATTATTATTATTATTATTATTATTACTATAAACTCTGGGTTTTGGGAGACCCCTGCATGGGAAAAGAGAGTGAGCTCCATTGTTTGGAGGCAACTAAAGACTTTAACAGTCAACTATGTGAAACTACCGGCATTCCTGAATAAAAGGAATGTTGGAGATTTATTGATGCATCTGTTGTATTCAGGGAGCCGGCTCAGAACAGTTTGTCTGCCACTTTAAAACATACAACATGGAGCAACTCAGGGCAGAGAATGCACAGCTGATGCAACAAGTAACCATGCTTGCTCCACACCTCCAGAGCAAATGCCCTATTGCTGTGCCAGATAAATTCGATGGGACGCAGACCCACTTCCTAGTGTTTTTTGGACAATGCCATCTTTATATGAGTCTGTGGGCAGAGGACTTCCCTACCAACCAGACGAAGGTATCAGAACCCATTTCTTTAGTCGGGAGGGGAATTTTACTAGTTCGGCCATTTCTTTTCCCTTCTCCAGGTTCTGCCATACTCCTGGGGGGGAACAGGGAAGCTTTAGGGAATTGTTACGTATATCCTTCCTTTCACTTAGCTGCTACAATGTATTCTATCCGCTTCCTCTATCTGCTTGCTCTTTGAACTGTTTCTCCCTTGATGCCAACCTTGGGTGAAGAAAGGAATGTGCCTCTGGCTATCTGGCTTATTTCTCACTGTGGAAGAGAAGGTGTGAAGACTCAACAACATTTTCACAGACTTGGAAACTGCATCTTATCAGCCCTGTTCCCACAGTGGACTTAACACCTGGGGATTGGCCCATTTGAACTGACTGGAGGAACTATTGGGGTGGGGTTTGCTTTTTGCTCCTTTAACCTATTGATTTGAGTGGGAAACCCTCAGATCCTGCCTTCTATGCCTGTTGTCAACTTCTCCTAATAAAAGTTCCTTTTGGGATGAAACCGTTCTAAGAGTTCTGCATTCTTGGGAAGAGGTTTTGAAGCGGGTCCTTACATTAGGCAGGACCTCAGAAGTCAGTCAGCCCAGAAGGAAGACCCTTACTGCGGAGACTATGCAAACCATGTCTGATTTAGATACGGAGAAGAAGGAAGCCACTAGGGTGGGGGGAGATTTCCTCCAGGCCAGCCCAAGCAGATACAGCTCGCATTCCAGCTCCTCTGATGAAGTCGTGGTCACCGAGCACCAAGATAAAGAGAGGTGGTCATTGGGTATCAGGAAGGAAGACAGGGAGCAGAAAGTGAGGAAGGTAATCCTCAAACACGGCAGTTATCAACCAGGCTGGAAATTGGAGATGGAGAGATCGCTCCATCTCATCAAGGATGAGGATGAAAGACCAGCCCACTCCAGCCGGTTCTTAGAGCAAGCCATCAACATGCTGAGAATCACCTTTGACTCCCTCAAGGAAGAGAAGGCTTATCCGTGTCGTGGCATTGCCAACCCAGGTTCAACTGAGAAAGCAGGTGGTGTCAGAATCAAGGTAGCAAACCCAGGTACTTCCACCAGCACTTCAGAAACTGCAGCCACCATGACAGCAGCAGCCACTCCCACCCAAGCTGCACCAGCTAACAGAGATGGACACCTACCCAGAAGAAGGAGAGGTCACCGAGCCAGTCAGAAGTTTCCACAACCGGGGGTAAAAGTACAATGGAGAACCACAAAAATTGGGAGGTGTTTCCGGTGATGTCGCTGAGCCTAGACCAAGGAAAGGACTCTCCGTCCCCTGGATCCGATATTCTTCTGCTGGTGGGCCCGTTTGGGACAAATGTCACACCGGAGAGGTGGCCACTGAAGGGTGAACCTTTGAGGAATGCGGGCCGGCAGCAGCCGGCCCACTGAAGCCAAAGCAGCCCCTGGAATCAACGGAAGAAAGGCGGACCGCATTTATGTGATCCGCCATTAACAGCTAATTGTCGGAGACGGAGAAACAGCTGATTTTGACAGCAGGCAGCTGAGCCGGGTGAGAATATGCTCTTCTTTCCCTGCTGAAGGTGGACTTTACTTGAAATAGCCTGTTTTTAGCTTGAGCGTGAAGCCTTAAGGGAGGAGGTGGTTTTCCCCCCTCCTGTGTAAGCGGCGGTTTAAGCTATATTGCAGTGGTGGCGAACCTGTGGGCACGCATGCCATTTCTGGGCTCCTCCCCCTCCCCCTCTCCACGCATGCGCAGTCCGGGAACAGTTGCAAGAGCTGGGTGGGGTGAGGGAACGTATAAAAGGAGCAGTTTTGGCGGGAGAGTGAGTGAAATCAGAGCCGCCATCTCCCTTCTGCAGTCCAGCCCCATCGGCGTGAGTGGAGACGGCCCCAGGACAGCCGGAAAGGAGCCCTCACCAGGTGCGGGTCCTGTCTACAGGGTGGCTCTGATGGGGGTGGTGGCTGCTGCTCTGAGCCCCTTGACTGGCCAACCACACAGAGAAGCAGCAGGCAGCGGCATGATCCCTACATCGGCAAGCCCGGCCAGCAGCAGATCTGGAAGCAAAACTGTGCCGACCATCCTCGCGCTGGTGGGGGCAGTGGCAGGGGAAGGTGAGCTGTGGCAGATGCTCTCCCCTCCCCGCCTGGAGGTGCACACGGGACAATGTGCGGCAGCAGTGGCAAAGGGTGCCCGCATGCCAGATCCTGCCTTCACTCACCGCTGCCAGCACAAGGATGGTCAGCAGAGCTTCGCTTCCGGATCTGCTGCCTGACACTATCAGCCCCCACACACAGAAGCCAGCGAGCGCATTGGGGCTGATGGTGTCCGTCAGCAGCCACAGCATGCTGGCTGTCCTGCATAATGGCAGACTGGCCACAGAGCCCCATCGGCGCAGGTGGATATCACTCTGAGATAGCCGGAAGAAAGCCTTTGCCTGACCTGGGCGCATCCACTTGATGGATCTGATGGGGGTGGCTTCTGCTGCTGCTCTGACTGGTCAGCCCTGCAGGGAAGCAGAAGGGGCAGCTGGTGTGCAAATCTGCTGCCTCGTCGGGCTGCTAGTGAGCAACTGAGGCGACTCCAGACCCCTGGCTGCCCCTCCACCTCCTCCTGCTTCCCTGCTGACCGCTCAGATCAGCAGCAGAAGCCACCCCCATGAGATCTGTTGAGTGGATGCACCCAGGCCAGGCAAGGGCTTCCTCGCCCCCCATAAATCGGCGAGAAGTAAAACCTCTCTTATTACAGCTTAGTTCACAACCATAATAAGTTGCTCCTCCTGAGCAAAAGCACATGAGCTGGGTTTGCACCTCAACCTAGATTTTTGGGTGGAGGGGGGGAAATAGCAAGCCCCCAGGTGCTGATGCAGCAAAAAGATTAATGGGCTGCTGCAACCTGCCTCTTGTGAATCTCACTCCCTGGGCTGCGAAGCGTAGAGCAATTGGGGGGTGGGGTGCAGACAACACACGGGCAAGAGAATTGAGAATGAGAAAGACGCAGGAGGAAACGGCTCCGGGACACTTGCCTCGGGGCTCCGCTCTTCTGCCTGGCTGCTAGAAAAAAAATTCTCGGGAACAAAGTTTTTTTTTATTATGGTTGTGACCACCGAGGCCACGCCCACCCAGTCGGCCACACCCACCCAGCACGCAGCAATAAATAAATGGGTTTTGGGTTGCGGTTTGGGCACTCGGTCTCTAAAAGGTTCGCTACCACTGCTATATTGCATTAAAAAAAACTAACTTTTAATACAGCAAAGCCATTTAAGTCTTAACAGAAATCTGGGAAGCTAGTTCTTTTTTTTTAAAAAAAGATATTTTTTAATTTGAAAAAGCCATTCTAACTATACTCCTACTTTTAAAACTTTATAAAAAAATTTCTACCTACTCTGAGCAGGGTTTTTTTGCCCCTCTAAGCGTCTGAAAGGGATACATTGTATCCCCAGGTGGTTACATTGAAAAGTTTTTTTCCTTCCTTTGTTTGTTGTTTATTCAGACTAGAAACTTGGCTCCATGCCCAGACACTTGGCTGTACACCCAGACATCCTTATCTGACCTTGAAAGTTCAAAGAGGTTTTTTTTTCTGGTTTGTTTGTTTTTTTGCTTTGTCCTGACTGTATAACATAGACTATTTTTTCCTAGCATCTCTTTTTTTGGATTATAAGTATTTTCCCAAGAAGAATTGAATATTAAGGAACCCTTTTTCTTTATTTTTTTCCTTTGCCTTCTTCTCTGCTGCTGAACAGAATCTGGTAGATTATAAATTGGATATTTTTCTCCACATTTTTTCTTTTTCTTTTTTGGGGGGGACTTTTTTTTTTAATATCCTTTTAGTGGGAGTGCTTTCTGCCTCCTCCTATTTTTACTATTATTGATTTTGTTCTCCTTTTGCTGGTCTTTTTTGGATGTTTTTTGGATTCTTTTTTATCTTTTTATTGGAATTATTTGTTCATTCTCAAAGTTCATCTGACTTCCCCTCCTAGCAATAGGAGTTTTTTGGATTACAACTGGCCATCGGGCCACCTGGTGGATTATAATATAGCACAGCAATTTGAAGATGAGTACTTCAAATTTGACTAAATCGGGGAGAAAAGGATCTTCTGCTCCTGCTTCGACCTCTGTGAGCCCAGTTCCTCAAAAATTAATTACTATACTCCTACAACAAGAAAAAATGGAAGCTCAACAAAAGGACACTCAGGCGATACTACAAGCAATTACAGCCCAGGCAGCATCCTCGACTAAAAACTATGAAGACCTGAAAAAGGACCTCAATAAAAACTATGAAGACCTGAAAAATGATCTCGTTAAAATGAATCAAAAAATTGAAACCTTCCAACAGGCAATTACAGATAACCAACAAAGAATCCAAAAAATAGAAGATAAGTCAGTGGAAGTTGACCAGAAATTAGAATCCCTACAAGACGAGAATCAAAGATTGGCGCAAACAAATGCAGAACTGGAAGACAGTTTGGCCGTGATTGAGATGAAAAGAGCATCACATTTCTTAAGATTTCAAAACGTAATAGAAGATAAGGACGAGAATTTGTTACATTTGATAATTGAGCTATTGGCAGATTTACTAGGAATGGGAAAGGTCTAAATGAATGGAGAAATAGATCAGGTCTTCAGAGTTAACTCAAGCTATGCCAGAAGAAACAGAGTTCCCAGGGAAGTCCATGTAAGATTCCTTAAAAGATCTACACGAGATGAGATTTTGAGAATAATAAGAGACCAACCACTAAAATACAAAGAAAAAGAATTAACAGTGCTTAAGCAAATTCCCAGAAGGATAAGAGAAGCTCAAAGAGATTACCAATTCTTAACAAGGAAACTGTTTGACAAAGGGATATTAACCTTCTGGGAATTGAAAAGATACAGATTGGATACTCCGCTTAAAGCTGTGGAATTTTTCAACAATCACAAAGCCTTTTTGGAAAAAGGCGATCCTGAACCCAAGAAACATGAGGAAACGAGTGCTGCAGGAGCATCTAAACAAGTCAAGGAGGAAGAACTTAAAAAGACCCATCCAGAGGAAGGAGCAAGACCGAGAGACTAGAGGCAGATAAGCTCTCCTAGAAGATTGAGGTCCAGATATAATTGAAGTCACGGAGGAGGTTGGAATTTTATCAATAAATATAAATGGACTGAATTCTCTCTCAAAGAGGAGAAAAACCTTTACTAGACTACAAAAGTTAAAAAAGGACATAATTTGCCTCCAAGAGACACTTAATAAATTAAAATCTGAGTTACAAATCGATCCACAAAAGAAGATTCTGAAGAAATAAATGGAACTAATAAAACATAAATTAAACCTAACTGAGATGGATATAATGGCACAGCAGATTAAATGATCTAAACAGAACTTTTTTGAAAATGCTAATAAACCGGGAAGATGGCTAGCATATAGGTTGAAGAAAGAAAAAGACAAAAGAATGATAAATAAACTACAAGACTCAAAAGGCAAGTTACACTTCCACAATGACGCAATCAAAAAAAATATTAAGGCTTATTACGAGACACTCTATAAGGCAGAAGTGGTTTCTAAAGAGGGAATACAGGACTATTTGAAAGGAAATGACCTCCCAAAAGTCCCAGAGAACATCCAGAATATATTAAACGAGAAAATATCAATGATGGAGATTATAGAAGCTATAAAAAGGTAAAAGAAGGATAAGACTCCGGGTCCTGATGGACTTCCTACAGAATTTTATGTAGCTTTACAAGATATAATAAGCCCGATTTTGAAGGAACTGTGTAATAAAATCTTTTCAGACTCAAAAATACCAAAATTCGTGGACTGAAGCTAACATCACCCTGATACCTAAAGAAGATACTGACTCCACATAAATAAAAAAAAACTATAGACCAATATCGTTATTAAATGTGGACTATAAAATCTTTGCCTCGATAATGGCAGAAAGAATGAAGAAATTCCTGACTGAATTTATCCACACAGACCAAAATGGCTTTTTGCCTAAAAGACAGATAAAAAATAATTTAAGGATCATTATAAATGTTCTGCAATACTATGAAAACCACCCAGGGAAACAGATGGCACTGATATTTCTTGATGCACAAAAAGCTTTTGACAACTTAAACTGGCAATTCATGTTTCAACAGTTGACAGGAAAGGACTTTGGCAACAATTTTATAAACGTGATTCAAGCAATTTATAACAAACAAACAGCCAGGATACTTTTAAATGGAGACTATACAGAAAGTTTTGATATTAAAAAAGGCACAAGACAGGGATGTCCATTATCCCCCTTGCTATTCATTCTCACACTGGAAGTCTTGGCTAGAAATATTAGGCAGAATACAGAAATCAAAGGATTGGAGATAAAAGAGCAGAAATATAAACTACAAGCTTTTGCAGATGACTTGGTCTTTATTTTGGAGGAGCCACTAGAAACATCTACTAAACTTTTGCAGAAAATAAATAAATTTGGAGAAGTGGCCAGCTTGAAAATAAACAGAGAAAAGGCTAAGGTATTAACAAAAAACCTAACAGACAAACAGAAAACCCAATTTGTAAAAAAGACAAATTTGCAAATAGTTAAAAAAGTCAAATACTTAGGTATCCACTTAACATCAAAATATGCAACATTAAAAGAAGATAATTATGAAAGACTATTGAAACAAATAAAAATAGATTTGGAAAAGTGGGAAAATCTTCAATTGTCACTGTCAGGAAGATTAGCGATAGTGAAAATGAATATCCTACCGAAGCTACTCTTCCTATTTCAAACAGTTCCTGTAAAACTGGGAAAGAAATTTTTTGATGATTTAAATGAAACAATATTGAGATTTATATGGCAAGGGAAAAAAGCAAGAATTAAAACTAAAATGTTACAAGAAGATAGTGGAGGATTTGGACTCCCGGACTGGAGACTCTATTACCAAGCAGCTGTTTTGCTATGGCTCAAAGAATGGATAACGTTGAGAAATAAAAGACTTCTCTATTTAGAGGGACATGACTTACAACTGAGTTGTCATGCCTTTCTGTGGTATGGGAAAAATAAAGTACACAAATATTTTCAAAACCACGCTATAAGGAATGTACTTTTTCTAGAATGGGAGAGAATTAAAGAAAAAAATTATACTAAAATACCTGAATGGCTTTCAACAATGGAAGCTTTTGCTTACCCAAATTTAATCAATTACGATAAACATTTTGGATAAGGACAGAAAACTTAAAGACAGGCAAGACCTTCAACAACAAGGTATTGACTTAGCATGGTGGCCCTATTTGCAAATTCAAACAAGATATGAAAAAGATGCAAAATCAATGGGATTTTATAAAGAACAAATACAACTTGACAAAATACTTTTGAAAACAGACGAAAATTTGATTAAGAAACTTTATAAATTTCTCCTAAACTGGAAGATGGAAGAAGAACAAGTAAAAGAAACAATGATAGTTTGGGCAAATTTTTTTGGATATTCTATAGATTTAGAAGATTGGCAAAAGCTTTGGGATAGAAACATCAAACTTACTAAAGCAGCCTCATACAAAGAAAATTTATTAAACTATTAAACTTACTAAAGCAGCCTCATATAAACAAAATCTATATAAAATGTTTTATAGATGGCATATGACACCAGTTAGATTAGCAAAAATGTTTAAAAATGTATCGAATAATTGTTGGAAATGTAAACAAAAACCAGGTACTTATTATTATATCTGGTGGGTATGTCCTAGCACAAAGAAATTTTGGTTTAAGATTCATATATGGCTGGGAAAGATGACTAAAATACAGATAGAATTTAAGCCAGAACTGTTTTTGTTAGGGATACTAGGACCCAACTATGGAAAAGAGAGTGAATATTTAATATTACATATATTGACAGCTGTGGGAATAGCATTTGACCAATTCTGGAAAAATAAAAATCTACCATCTGACCAGATCATAATCACGAAAATTTTAGAATGTGCAGAAATGGACAGATTAACACTAGAGATTAAAGAGAAAAAAGACTCAGTTTATTTTAAAACTTGGGAAAATTTTTATCAATGGTTAGCAATACGATCAAGCGAGAAAGGACTGTGAAATTTAATAGGATGAATGACATTTTTGGACCAATTAATATTTCTTATGATTATTGTTATTCCTATTGATTATAGCTATTTACTATTACATTAATTACTGTTATTGAATATTTGTATCCGGACGATAGCCTGCTTGCTAAAGTGTGGAATTATTGTTGGGGGCAACCCCATTATTGTACATACCATTACCCCAGTCCCATTCCCGAACCCTACCTAATATCCATATTGACCCTACCCTTCCCCTATCCTTTTAAAACCTAATAAAATATAAAAAAAATTGGGGTTCTTCTTAGCTCAGGTCCTGAGCTATATGGAGGAATATGGTCAAGGCATCCCCAGTGAATCGAGGATCCCTTGGCTGATAGGAAGGCCAGAGAGCACATAAAGACTGTCAGGCAGGGCTGGTGCCCCGTGGCAGAATACACAGAGGAATTCTGAGCTCTAGCCACAAAACTTAATTGACCAGAAGTTCTGGTGGAACATTTCAAAGATGGACTTAACGACAACCTGTATTATGCCTGCAGCCCCCAGGGCAACCCTGGCCTGCTCCAGGACTGGTACATCCTAGCTGAGGGGGCTGAGATTAATTGAGCCAGGAGGCAATGACATCTGGGAAGATGCTGGGGAAGATCTCCAGCAGTGGCACCCTGGGAGCCGGCAAAACAGACTCTTACCACTCCAAGACCAATAGGGCATTAAGAGCCCTGATAGACTCTGGCTGAACTCACTGCCTCATAAGCCCAACCCTGGTGGGAAACTTAGGAATCCCGGTGAGGAGGCTGAAGAAGCTGATGATGTTCGGCCAATTAGATGGGTCCATTGCAGGGGGGATCCCGGCCACTCTCGCCATGCAACCCGTCCAGCTTACCATAGGGAACCACGTAAAGACTCTAACATTTGTGGTGACTCCTGGATTGGAATGCTCACTCATATTAGGCATGGCGTGGCTAACAAAATGGAACCTGAAGGTAGACTGGAGAACTGGAGAGCTGAGGTTCCCGAATGGGAAAATCGATAGCAAGGGAGCAGCCCAGACCAAAGGGGGGGGGGAACCTCCAGAAAGTGCAGCAGCAGTGAGTGAGAGGGAGTTGGAAGGCATACCAGAGAAATATCGGGATCTAGCTGAAGTATTCAGCAAAGAGAGGTCTGACAAATTACCCCCTCACCGACCCATGGACTGTGCTATTGAAATACTCCCAGGTGCAAAGTTACCTAAACCAAAATTATACTCCATGACTCCACAGGAATTAGAGGAGTTACAAAAATTTATAGAGAAAAATTTGGCAAGGGGCTTTATCTGACCGGCAAAGGCAAAAACAGCAGTCCCTGTGCTATTTTGTGAAAAGAAGGATGGGTATCTTTTTCTCTATGTGGATTATAGATCTCTCAACACAGTGAGTGAGAGTAACCTCTATCTCCTCCCTCTGATGAAGGATATGCTGGCACATTTGTCTAAAGGGAAAAATTTTTCAAAGTTGGACTTGAGGGAGGCATATTATAGAGTCAGAATTAAAGAAGGGGATGAGTGGAAAACAGCATTCAACTGCCCCTTAGGTTGTTTCCAATTCTGGATACTGCCGTTTGGGCTTCAGGGATCACTCGTAGTATTCATGCTATTGATAAATGAGGTGCTCCAGGAACACCTTTATAAGGGGGTGCTTGTCTACCTGAACGATATCCTGACATTCACAGAAACCAAGGAGGAACATGTTAAATTGGTCAGAGTGGTGCTGAACAAGTTATGGGCAGCCTGATTGTATGCCAAATTATCTAAGTGTGACTTCCACAAGGACAGAATCAATTACCTTGGATATCACATCTCATCAAATGGCATAGAGATGGACCCCGGAAAGATCCGGGCTGGGTTAGAGTGGGCTCTGCCCTGCACCAGGAAACAACAGCAAAGCTTTCTTGGGTTTGTGAACTTTTATTCATCCCCTCTTTTGCGCAAATTGCATTGCCCATCACAAATCTGCTAAAGACTAAAGGGGAGGGGAAACCGAAACCCAGCCAACCTTTGAAATGGACTGTAGAGTGCCAAGCCACTTTTGAGAAATTAAGGTGTCTCTCCCATAAAAAATATGGTGAGACGTAAATTTCAGAATGCCATACTGGCTCGGATGTCGCCCGGGTTAACAAGGTCCGCGCTAGATTTTGGAGTTCCTGGATATCTGGTGAAAAATGGGTTACAGGACTCAAGACTGTTGTCTGAGCAACCAGGGCCAGCAGCTGCAGAACTACTAGAAAAAAAGGTGTTTACCCATTGCAAATACACAGTGACTGAAAACAAAGAAATAATGATCTGTTATTACAGATCAAGTCCAACAAGAAGAGGATATCTAAAATGAATGCACCAGTTCTGGAAAGAACAACATCCAGAATCAGAAATTACAGAACAGAGACTAGCAGATCAACACTGATTTATAATACAAAATAAAGTATTCACAGAAACAGAACTGGACAAACTGCAAAGGTTTACCCAGGGCAAAGAAATCAAAGCCTTGCCAGAAGTAATTCAGAATGTAGAGGCAAGCCAGGGGGAGTTGGCAGTGAAGGAATCCAGCAGAGATATACAACTGTTCTCATTTGGAAACCAGGCACCTCTTCCTCAGGAAGAACAAAGCCCTCTAACTAAAGAAATAAAATAATTGAAACAAAGAATAACTTAGCATCTAGAACAAAAACAACAGAATAAGGCTGCCTGCATTGAAGCTTGTTCCAAAGAAACAGCTAGCACAAGCATTAAAAGATGCAAATATTGCAATATTAAGTATAAGCACCAAGTCACTGCAAGAAACAAACCAACTAATGTACAGCACAGCTGCAGTTATAACTGAATACCTGATATGCAAAATCAACAAAGAAGAAAAACAAACAAACAGTGCACCACAAAAATGGAAATTTAGACTAGAAAATAAGATCAGCAAGTTAAGACCTCCAAGGTCCCTTCCAACTTTATTATTATTGTTGTTATTATTATTATTATTATTATTATTATTATTATTATTATTATTGTTGTTGTTGTTGTTGTTGTTGTTGTTGTTGTTGTTGTTGTTGTTGTAAGATCACATGCAAGCAAGCTAGAACAGATGAAAGAAAAGAAGCTGAAGAACAAAAAGACCAAAGAATACCTAATCAAGAAATACCACTTAGAAACAAGGAAGATCAAGGAAGCACTGGAAATAATAGCTATAGCCAGGAAAATCAGTAGATACGAAGCTCGAATTGCAAATTATAGGCAGAACCTCCAATTTCAATCCAATCAGAAACATTTCTACCAATCCATCAGTGGAGAAACTGCAAAGAATCAGTCAGTACCTGACAAGGAAGAAAGTGCAGTTCTGGAAGCAGATATGGGATAACCCAAAGAAACACAACAAGGATGTGGCTTGGTTAAAAGAGTTGGATGCAAATAAAACAGAAGTTGAAATGAAAGAACGAGTAATAACAACAAAAATGGTAGAAAAAGGAGCAAGGAAGATCAAAAATTGGTCAGCACCAGGTAAAGATGAACGGCATGGGTTTTGGTTGAAACATCTAACTGTTATATACCCACTCATTGCCAAGCAGTTCAACAATATACTACAAGGAGGAGAAATTGAAAAGTGGCTAACAACTTGGAAAACCTACCTAATAATGAAAACTCCAGCAAAAGGGGCAACACCAGGCAACTACAGGCCAATTACCTGCTTACCAACAACTTTCAAATTGCTAACTGGTGTGGTAGCTGATGCAGTACAACAGCATCTAGTTGAAAACAATCTCTTTCCACCCAAGCAGAAAGGAAACCGCCCCAATAGCAGAGGAACAAAAGATCAACTCCTAATAGACAAAATGATCTTGGAAAACTGCAAGAAAAGGAAGACCAACCTGAATGTGGCATGGATTGACTACAAAAAGGCATTCGACTCTCTGTCACATGACTGGATAATCAAGTGCCTAGAAATAACAGAGTCAGTAGAAACATCAGAAAATTTGTGCAAAGATCGGTGGCACAATGGAAGACACAGTTGCAGGTCAATAGTGAAAGACTAGGAGAGGTTAATATCAAGAGAGGAATATTTCAAGGAGATTCATTATCACCACTACTATTTGTTATTGCACTGTTTCCTCTGTCAACAATACTGAATAACTCAGGACATGGCTATCAAACATCAAAAACATCTGCCAGACTATCCCACCTCCTTTACATGGATGATCTGAAGCTGTATGGAAAAACATCATCTGAAATAGAATCACTGCTGAACATTGTCCATATATATAGCCAAGATATTGCAATGGAGTTTGGCTTGGACAAATGTGCCACACTTACTCTCAAACAAAAAAAAATAGTGAAAACTGAAGGAATCAAGATGCCCCACAAAAATAACATTAAGAGTCTGGATGAGGAAGATTACTACAAATACTTGGGTATCCTTCAAGCTGACAACATCAAGCACACTGAAGTCAAGAAAAAGATTAGAGGTGAATACATCAAGAGAGTGAAGAAGATCTTAAAGTCCAAACTCAATGGAGGAAATACCATGAAGGCAATCAACACCTGGACAATTCCAGTCATTAGATACACAGCTGGAATAGTGGACTGGACTCAAGCAGAACTAAAAGCAATGCCCTTCATCCATGCAGTGACATTGACAGACTCTATCTACCAAGGCAAATAGGTGGAAGTGGAATGCAGCAAGTACATCAGATGGTTGAAGAAGAAAAAATGGCTTTGGAAGAATATCTGAAGAACAATGATGAAGATGCACTGAAATTAGTATATCAGGAAGGCTTACTGACTACTGGAGAGACCAAACTGGCCTACAAGAAAGACCAAATGAAGAACAGAATAGAGGCATGGGAAGACAAAGCACTGTATGGCCAGTTCATTAAAACAAATAGCTGGGAAAGCAGATAATAACAAGACCTGGCAATGGCTAAGAGAAGGAAAGTTGAAGAAAGAGACAGAGGGACTAATTCTGGCTACACAAGACCAAGCGTTAAGGACAAATGCATACAAAGTCAAAATTGAGAAGACAGCTACCGGTGACGTTGCTGAGGTAGACCCGGGGGAAGAACGCTCCCTTCCCCCGGTCCGAATTTCTTCCAATGGTGGGCCCTTTTGGGCCGAGTGCCACCCTGGAGAGGTGGCCACCGAAGGGCAAACCTTTGAGGACCACAGGCTGGAGGTAGCCGGCGTGCTGGAATCAAAGCAGTCCCTGGAACCACCAGAAGAAAGACGGATTGTGATCGCGCGATCCACCATTAACAGCTGATTGTCGGAGACGGAGAAATAGCACTGATTGAAAGCAAGCAATCGAACTGGAGGAGAATGGCTCTTCTTTCTAGATAAAGATGGATTTTTCTTTTTAATTACCCTGTCTGGACTTTGAGCGTGGAGCTTTAGGGAGCGGAGGAGTTTCCCTCCCCCTCCTGCATATAAGCGGCGGTTTAAGCTCCTTTGTACTTTAAAAAAATAACTTTCCAATAACTTTTCAAGCTTTAATAGAGACTGGGTAGCTGGCTCTTTTAAAAGTTTTTCTTTATTTAATTCAGAAAATCCACTCTAACTGTTTATTGCTAAACTTTTAAAATCTTTTTTCTTCTCTCTCCCCACTCTGGACTGGTTTTTTTTTTCAAATACTGTGAATGGATACTTGCTTCTTCTTTTTTGGTGTCTGGTGTGCATTCAAACTAGAAACTTGGCTCTATGCCCAGACACTTGGCTGCCTGCCCAGACATTCTTATCTGACCTTGCTGACTGAAGGAGGCTTTTCCTTTTTTTCTTCCTGATTGCTATTTTTTTTTTCTCTCAGCTTGACTATAGAGCATACTTTAGACACAAAACATCTGGTGTTACTCCTTTTTTTGGATTATAAACATCTCCCTTTTTGGATTACAAGTATTTTACTATGAAGATCTGAATACTAAGGGATTTTTTTCTTCTTTTGCCTCCTTTTTTCTCTATGAGAAGAGTATATATATATATTCTATTCTTTTTTTTTTTGATGGCTTTTTCTCCTGGATAAACTGTTTGGTTTTTTTCTCTCTTTTTTTCTTCCTTTTTTCTCCTTGTTGGAATTACTTTTTCTTTTTTTTCCCATTTTTAATTTTTTTTCTGGCTACTTCTCCCAGTAATAGGAGCCTATTGGATTACAATTGGCCATTGGGCCACCCAGTGGATTACAAGACAATATATCAACTCAATGATGTGTGCTTCTAACCTGCCCAAACCTGTGAGAAAAGGATCTTCTGCACCCACCTCGACCTGTGCTAGTCCAGTTTACCAAAAATATATTACCATAGCATTACAGCAAGAAAAAATGGAAGCTCAAAAAGATTCACAGGCAATACTACAGGCAATTGCGGCTCAGGTCACCTCATCGGCCAAAAACCTTGAAGATATGAAAAAAGACCTTGACAAAAATTATGAAGATTTGAAAAATGATCTTGCTAACATGAATCAAAAAATGGAAAATTTTCAGCAGGTGATTACAGATAATCAACAAAGGATCCAGAAGATAGAAGACAAGTCTTTAGAAGTTGACTAGAAATTAGGATCTCTACAAGAGGAGAATCAAAGACTGGTCCAAACAAATGCAGAATTGGAAGATTCTATCACAATGATAGAGATGGAAAAGGCATCATACTTTTTAAGATTTCAAAATATAATAGAAGACAAAGATGAGAATCTGTTCACATTGATAGCTGAGTTACTTGCAGACCTTTTAGGAATGGGAAAGGCCCAAATGGAAGGAGAAATAGATCAGGCTTTTAGAGTCAACTCAAGTTATGCCAGAAAAAACAGAGTCCCCAGGGAAATTGATGTTAGATTTCTTAAAAGATCTATGCGAGATGAGATTTTGAGAATAGTAAATAGATCAACTGTTAAAATACAAAGAAAAAGAAATTGTAGTGCTCAAGCAAATTCCCAGAAGGATAAGAGAAGCCCAAAGAGAGTACCAATTCCTAACAAGGAAATTGATGAATAAAGGAGTGAATTTCAGATGGCTGGTTCCAGAAGGGATACTGATTTTCTGGGACTCGAAAAGATATAGATTGGATACTACGCTTAAAGCAGCAGAATTTTTTAACAACCATAGATCCTTTTTGGAAAAAGGGGATCCTGAACCTAAGAAGCAAGAGGAGATGGGCGCTGTAGGAACATCTGAACAATTAGAAGAAGAAGAAGAAGCCACAAAGACTACCCTGGATGAAGGAACAAGACTGAGAGACCAGAGGCAGATAAGATCGCCTAGAAAGTTGAGACCCAGACATAATTGAAGCTATGGAGGAGATTGGAATTTTATCAATAAATATAAATGGATTGAACTCCCCCTCAAAGAGGAGAAAAACTTTTACTAGACTACAAAAGTAAAAAATGGACATAATTTGTTTACAAGAGACACACATTTAGAGACAACATGCTAGAATCTTAGAACAACCGAAAATAGGTAAGCTTTATTCCACGCATGCAACCCAAAAGAAAAGAGGTATAGCTCTCTATATAAAAGAAAAGATAAATTCTAAACAAGTCTATACAGATGATGAGGGGAAGAATACTAATGGTTGAGATCTTGGTTGACCAAAAACAGATATTGATGATTGCAATATATGCACCTAATGATAAACAAGAACAATTTTATTATCAATTACATAATAAAATATTGGACTTAAATTATCAAAATCTTTGCATTCTGGGAGACTTCAATGCAATAGCAGACCCATCCCGGGATTACAAAAGCCATATACAAGGGAGAAAAGGGGGAAATACCCTACCCAAAGCCTTTTTTAAAATGAAAGAAGAACTGTTTATTCAAGATAGGTATGAACTTTATCTATAAAATATATATAAACATGACACATACAGTTTCATTCAGTTCTTGGCAACGTGGTAGAAAACAACAACAACTAACTCAGGAGATCAGGATACAGGGAGGACTAAGACACGCCCAGACCTAGGCTGGATCACATGCCTCACACAGCCAAATACTGTGTCTTAATCAAAAACAGTTCTCATTGGCTGGTTTGTTGCTATGGCTATTCCAGTTCATAAATACTTACAGACTGACAAATCTCTTGCTTCCAAAACAACACTGACTTGACTTCTGACATTTTTGCCTTAAAAGTTCACATGGCTAATATTAACTAAAGACAATAAAACAGCAGTTTTCTAATATTTTCTAATACTGTAGTACAACCCAGGACAGATTTGGTTGACATGAGGTACTGTATCTTAAAGGTCAAGGGTAGGATTATAATAGCCTCCAGATGTTTTGGATGTCAAATCACCCAACTAGAACAGGTCAGGAAAAGGACTGTTAAATTTGTAATCGAAGGTAGACACCTTGCTGACTATTATTATTTATTTATTTGCTACCCATCTTGCTGTCCAAGGTGACTCTGGACAATTATCCATGAAAAAGAAATTTTGGGAGGCACTTTGAATACTATAGAAACAGAAAATAATATTATACAGCATATACATTTCAGGTATTCTTTACTTCATTGGCTGTGCTAGTAAATGCACTTCCCATTTGTTCCTAATGATATTGGGAGGCATATTTCTCAAAAGCATTGTCAGAATCCAAATATACTCCATCTGTAGTTATCAATTATGAAACCCCGCACTTCTGTCTGCTCTGGATTCTGTCATACGATGAAGGGAAGGGGGTGAACAAAGGGGCTTTATGGCCCTCACTTCCTTCAGCCTACTTCAAAGAGACTGGATGTGGAATCACCAAAAGGACTAACAATAACAATAGGGGGTCATTAGC